>NW_004949173.1:1418196-1423509 GCF_000317375.1 Microtus ochrogaster | reverse complement strand
GTAGACTCCGTGACCCTTATTTATGGCTAGAAACCAATTATGAGTGAGTACATCCCATATTCATCTTTTTGGGTCTGGGTTACCTCACTCAAAAACTATTAAATTGGAGGGATGTGGGGAACTACAAAGTACATGCTCTATGTAGAGAAGTACACAGGTAGTCTCTGATACTCGGGAAGGCTGACCCAATGGGAAGAGTTAGCTGTCTTGTTGTTGTTGTTTAATTTCTCTTGAGAGTTTACATGTATTCTGTATATTGTGATCATATCCGCCCCTGGCATGGACCACATGGCAAGCATTGCTGCTTGACAGTATTCCAGCATTTCGGCATTGCAGCTCATGGTTCTCCAGCACTCTTTTACTTTAATTTTTAATGATTCTCACTATTTGTTATGAGAGTTCCCTTATACCTTTTCCTTTGGGAAATTTAGTGGGGCCTTCAGTGGAGGATAAGGATATGTACAATGGCATCCTTTTTAAACAAAATAATTTCTTTGAAAAAAATCCCAGCCACCTTGGAACCATAGAGCATGGTGATTCTGTCTACTCCCACACAAGTTAATGCCAAGCTGGTAGAAAATTTAGGTAAGTAACATATGATTGACAAATAAGGTATATATATGATAAATATGACTTTTTTTCCTAAATAAGGCCTGTTTGATAATCAGTATTTGTAAATTCCCAAGGTCTACTCAGGTCCACAGTTATGTTTGTCTAGCTTTATCTTTGTTCACTTTAAGCTTCAGCTATTTCGATAAACTGAGCCATTCAAAAATGGCACTATTCTATAATGGAGTGTCTGGTTCCCCAAGAAAGTCCCCAAGGTCAGCCGTTTAAACAAAAACCTCTATTTCCCCAGGGTCTTGAAGAAAGTTCCTGCTTGCTACAAAGGGAGTCATTTTGCTCTGGCAAGAGGAACTTGTGGCCCTTTCTTTCATCAGCATATGATTGTGGTATCTACTAATTTGTCACAAGCTCACAAGCCCCACCCCAGCTCCCAAGTCCCCTTTCTCCCATGTCCATTTAATCTTTTGTGTGGTTATAGAGAAGAAAATGTCTAGCTTTTTTTCAATAAAGCAACAGCCATGCACATTCACCCTCAGATGCTGTCAGTCTCCTTCCTTCAATGACTTCACACCTCTTCCTTGGGACCTGAGCCACACTGGAGCTGGACTCTGGCACACTGCGACTACCTCTCTGTATCCCTGTTCTACACCTATGAAATCCTGCCTTGTGTTATCGTGCTTTCTTGTGCAGGTGGTCACAGACACTGTGTGTTTATTAGTGCAGTGCCCGTGTCAATCCATTCTGTCATATTCATTTGCATCTTCTGGCTCTTTTTTTTTCTTCCTATCGCCTCTTCCACAACGTCCCCTGCAACTAAGAGTGGTTTTAATAGATGTGCCATTTAGGAATGATTACTCAAGAATCCCATCACTTCAATAGATTTCTCTATCTAATTGTCACCCCTTGCTAAATGAAAGGTAATAAGGACCGAGAGTTGCATTGGTATAAGGATATAAGCATAGGTCGTCAGAAGTCATTCTAATGTCATGCCCATTAGCAAAACAGTAGTAGGCTCTCTTTGTGACCTGTGACTTCCCTAGAAGTTGGTTTCTACCCAAGATTGTAATACCAGACAAAAACCCCCTTCTATGAGGCAGGCCTCAGGTGTAAACAGGGCATGGCTGGTTGTCCTTGGAACACTCATGACACTGTTGCACCTGTGAGCACATCTAATTTGTTAGGGTGTAGCATTGTAGAAAACAGAGCCCAAAGCAAGGTTAGATCATTGATGGGATTTCTTTTAAGGACAACTAGAAATGCAGATGAGTAGCTTCAATTTCTCAGGAGTTAGATACTGACTGCTTAAAATTTAAAGCTCTATATGGATCCACATGATATATGTCACCCAGAACATATCCTTTGATCATGTTTGCTTCAGTGGTCGCCAATTTTCCATTTCTGAGGCAAGCTTTAGCTATCACCATAACTCAGATACTTGCTGAATATGTACGGGAGACTTCCCAGCCACTGAGGACGGCTTCTCGCCGTAGAGGGAAAAGTCACAAGAGATTTAGTTTGGGAGTCAGGTAAGTGAAGCCAGGCGTCTTTGGAGGAATGTGGGATGACAGTTCTAAGAAAGATAAAATACAGGATGGGGAAGGGAATTTGCATACCACTTCTCCCCTCAGAAAGGGAGTCTATGGATGTCTGTAGAGCTGGTTACCACCATGTCAGCCGGTAAGACGCAGATTCAATTACAAAACTCAGCAGCAGATTTCATTGCGATATTTCTAAGAAGCACACACTTTTACTGGCCATACACAAAACACTGATGGGTGTCTAATCACCTTTGAGTGCTTCATGGGGCTGAGCATGCCTTTTTCAGATTCCCAATAAGTTTTGCAGGATCCCTAGGTTCAGTCTGATGTTGCTTGGAGTGAAAAGTAGTTGTTTTGTCCTGCAAAACTGTCTGAAAAATCTCCAATGTTTTCTCCTTATTCTATTCATGGGAATGTTAATGAATGAATCAAACAACACTACAACCCATTTGCAGTTACCGAAGAGGAAAAGAGAACAACAATAAAGCAACCACCTAGTAAAGATTCCAAGAAACAAAGAAAGCCAGTCTGTGGCACGGCTGAGATAAAGTTAAACTTTGCAATGCACTTTCTTTTCTCCTGCTCAGAGCTAGAAGAGAACTACCCTGGAAGCCAGGAGACAGGTGCTCCCGGAATTTCGATAGATGCCTGACAGGCCCACATTCATCATTTAGTCCACTATGAGAAATGGTGATCGGAGACTGATGTTATCAAACTGCTTAATCTCACTCTCATCGCACTGCCTTTTCCTGAACCTTGCTGCACAATGTTCCGGAAGAGAGATGGTCATTACATTTGCCTCTGATGGCAGTTTCTGATCACCAGCAGCCAGGGTCTGTCCTGAGAAGGCTTGGGGAGTATAAATGTATTTTTAGGGTAGATACCCCTCTATCTTTTGATTATTCAGGCATTCACTTGCTTGTATCAATTTACTTATGAGTTTTTATTCAACAACCATGCATTGATTCCCTTCTCTAGTCAATCACAGTTCTGTAGTCTGAAATCTTAACGTGAATCACACATATGTGAATGATTAATTTGTGAGTAAATTAACAGGAGTCATAGTTCCCGTCTCCAATGGTTCCAGTCCTTCCTGGTGCGGCAGACAGACCAGTAAAGACACTAATGTATTTCATGGTTGTTAGCACTTGAATAGAGAAGGGGTTGACATTATAAGAGCTTTATGGGGTCACTGGTATTTTTTGAAAGGCTCAAAGAACACTTTCCAAGTGGAAAGGGATTATAGGTGGTTGTCTGTTGCAGGCAGCTTTCAGTTGGTCTATTTGGTTCAGCTCTATAGTGAGGAAGACTATTGGCTAAAACAAAAGAGGAGGGGTATTGAAAAAATATAGGTATTGAAAGGCTAGAGGATAACAATTTGTGAAGGCACAGGCTTAGCACTCTTCCCAAACCAAAGTGGCTGGAATCCCTGACCTTCACAATGCAATTTAGCTGAATCAGTGAGTTCTCAGTTCTGTGAAGATACCTTGTCCCACCAAAGGAAAGTGGCTGGTGATCAAGGAAGACACTTGACATCAACCTAAAGCCATGCATCCCTCCACACACATGTGTGGCCAGAAACACAAGCACATGCATATCCCCCAAGATACACACGATAACACAAATGTAATTATGGCTGAAATTTTCATTGTAGAATTTCAAAAGTAAAATATAAGGGACTATTTTTCAAGGGAATGGGTCCTCCCTGTGGGCCATGAAGTTGTACCTGTTTTCCCTCTGCCAATCAAGTCTGACTTATCAGGTGACAGACATTTCAGGTGTGCATTTTAAAGTTTACCACTGTCATAATAAATATATTTTGGAATTAATAGCAGTCTTTGCCATTAGTGTCACTACTAATGAGACTTCAATTTACTTTATTCAAAATCTTGTTTAATTTTTAAAGTAGGAATATAGGGTAAAGAAGCAGGAATTTGACTGTAAATTTTAGTTTGGTTAATAAAGGAAAAAATTTGAAAAACATTGCTTCATTATTTAGAATCTATATTATAATTATTAGGAAAATTTAAAAACATATGATATAAAAACTTTGAAAAATTATCACTATTTACTAACATAAAATTATATAAATTAGTTTACTTAAAATAATCTGATGTCCTATTGGCGATGTTCAAACAAATACTGACTAGCTGGGTCTTTCCTCTCCTGCCATGGCAATAATCCTGATGACTTTTTTATTGTATTACTAACCATGGCTCCATGCCCCAAGGAAAAAGTCTGCTCTAGGGCCCATCCAAGATAATTTTTGTCATCTTAAAAGGATGTGTGCTTCATAGAATAAATCAAATAAATGAGTTTTCATTTGGAAGTCCATCTGGTGTGCTGAAGAAAAAGAAAACAAGCAAGAATCAGGCCCTTTCTTGTCTTTCCCTATGTGAGCTTGTGTGAGTATTTTACTCTTCACTGCAGTTCATGCGGCAAGTATTCCTTAGGGTGAAGGATGTTTCACAGATAGTAGTGCCATGCTCTGGAGAAGGTCAGAAGACTGAGCTCCTGTGAAGGCTAGAGAACTCTTAACGACAAGCAGGGAGCTCATTGTACTCTTCCTTACTTCATTTCCCCTCCTGCCCCTCAATTAGCCATTCCTTCTCTTTCCATCATTTTCAGGTACATTCATAGCTGCAAGCACTCTCTTTCAATGACTACAACAATCTTAATTTATCATCTTTATTTAATAATCCTAATTTATTGAGTTCTTGGTATGGTCCACACAGTGTTCTAAATGATTCCCACATATAAAGTCATTTATCTTCACAAAAGTCCTATGGATTATGTATATGATGGCTTACAATAAATGAAAAAGACACTGGACACAAAGTCTTTTAGTATTTACACAGGATTCTATGCTATAAGGAAGCAACTGATCAGAAGTAGTCTGATTTGACACACTGCATTTTTAGATTACATTCACTGACGCCTCCCAGAATATACGGTTATCAGAGTATTCTGATAGCTCATTGCATGCATTCACAGTCTCTCACTTTCTGTGATACTCTTTTTATCAACCCTTTTGAGAAAAGCATATGATTTGTTTTTATTAGGATTGGTAGTGGTTGACACATGGAAGGGAGAGCCTTATAATGTTAAAATGAGCACATAACCTGTTTTTTTTCTTTTATTTATTTTTATTGAGAAAAGGAAAAAAAACAAGTTTCCACCTCCTCCCAGCCTCCCATTTCCCTCCCCC
>NW_004949173.1:1403902-1417889 GCF_000317375.1 Microtus ochrogaster | reverse complement strand
AATGGGTGGGTGCACCCCTCGTGGTCCCGACTTCGTTGCTCATGTTCTCCCTCCTTCTGCTCCTCATTGGGACCTTGAGAGCTCAGTCCAGTCTCCAGTGTGGGTCTATGTCTCTAACGCCATCCATCCCCAGATGAAGGTTCTGTGATGGTATGCAAGATATTCGTCAGTGTTGCTATAGGGTAGGGTCATTTCAGGTTCTTTATCCTCACTGTCCAGGGGACCTCGGCTTGGGCTCCTGGGAGCCACTCTAGGTTCAAGGCTCTTGCCAACCCTAATGATGAAACCCTGAAGACTTCAACCTCACAAGTCAAACTTCAGGGTGGTACCCACGACCTTTTGTTTTCAAGAACTGCATCCAATATGTCATAAAGAGAATTCTTTTTCCTCCGGGGTTGAAATTCATGACTGTTCTAGTTCATTTTCATGGGCAACTTGACACAGCCCGAAAACAGAACCTCAGTTAAAGAACTGAATCAATCAGATTGGTCTGCAAGGGCTTGTCTTCCTTGATGATCACTGAGGGCAGCTTACTTGAGCGGCACCATTCCTAGACTAGTAGACCTGGGCTATACAAGGCAGATGAGTTAAACTTGTAAGCGAGCCTGTAATTCCATGGTCCTGCCTCTCTCCTGCCTTGAGTTCACACCTGGACTTCCTTCAGTGACCATTTGTGACCTACAAGCATGAGCTGGAATTAGTTTTTTCTTCCCTAAGTTGATTTTTGTTCAGACTGTTTTATCACAGCATCAGAACAACTTATTTCACCAAAATCTTAAATGACCTGTGTTTCCAAAAGTATAAGGGTCATTGGAAATTCTCTAAACAATTGGGTCCTGGCAACCAATTTCTCTACCTGACTAGAATTGTGCTAATCTTTATTATAGGAATTAACAGCTTAATTCTGATGATGTTCACTTACTAGTTTAACCTCAGTTGCATATAAAACAAATTTTATGTTCTTTATAGTTAAATTTGAAACATTAAGATGAAAAAAATTATAGTAAGTAAAAGTCAGTGAATGTTCAATTAAATGATTTTGTTTCTAGTAGTACTGATTTATTTGTGGATTTATTTTGTCTATATTAATAGATTATTTACACAGGAATGAATATCATTGATTAAGGAACAATACACATTAGTCTTTTAGTTAAATATAACAGCCAGAGGAACTCCATAATTATTTTTTCTTTAACATAGTGTATGTTGCTATGCAGTCTGCTTTTTTTCTCACTAAGTTGCTATTAATATGTCTTGACAGGGTATTTTTAATGCCAGAAATCTTATTTTGTTGAATTATTTTATCACTTAGGAAATTGTTGTTTACTTAGATTGAAGAATGCCATAGTGTATAATAAGATGATAGAAAAAAGATCCAAGGATCATTGAATAAATTAAATGTATCCAACATCTACTGAATGTGTATAGCCTTGCCAGGACTCCAGAAAGTATTTAGATGAACAGAAGACTTAGACATATTCCTAAAAATCTTGTATTCTAGAACATAGCTTATATATGTCATTAAATATTAAATTTAGTGATTCAGAGTTGGTGTTAGGCAAAATATTCTAAAGTAAATGTTTGAACTGTATAAATAATGATTAAAATTGAAAAGTTACCACAATGGAGTTATAAAAATGTAATGAAAATGAATGTTAATTGTCTTAATTAGGGTTTATATTGCTGTGATGAAACACCAGGACCAAAATGCAAGTTGGGGAGGAAGGGGTTTATTTAGCTTATACTTCTATATCTCTGTTCATCATTGAAGAAAGGAAGTCAGGACAGGAAGTCAAACAAGGTAGGATTCTGGAGGCAGGAAATGATGCAGAGGCCATTGAGGGATGCTGCTTACTGGCATGTTTCTCTTGGTTTGCTCAACCTGCTTTCTTATATAATCCAGTACTAGTATCTCAGGGATAGAACCACCCACAATGGACCATCAATCACTAATTAAGAAAATGCCTTAACATTGGGTCTTATGGAGGCATTTTTTCTTTCAGTTGAGGTTTCCTTCTTTCAGATAACTCTAGGTTATATGTCAAGTTGACAGTAAGACTAACCAGCACATTAATACTGACTGCCAACTTGAAATGATCTAAAGTCATCTAGAAGAGTCTTTAAGCATACCTGTAAAGGGAGGATTATCCAGATTAGTTTGGCCCTGGTCATGATTGTGGAGATTATCTTGATTCGTACTTGAGGTAGGAAGACCCACCTTCGTGGACTTGGGTACTGGACCACATGGGAGAAAGTCAGCTGAGCACCAGTGTTCTTTGCTTTCTCTCCCTGACTGAGTTTCTTCCTCCAGCCAGCATGCTTCCCATACAATGATGGAATGAAATCTCCTGGAACTATAATTTCTTACTCCTTTAGGATTGGTTTTCTTTTTTTTTTTGTGGTGGGGTAAGGGTATGGTTGTACCAACAATGAGAAAGTAACCAATACAGTATATGAGCTGTAGTTACAGAAGAGCCTTTGGGTACCCACCAGAATTTGGTAAGTATAGGAGAGCTTTATTTTCATGTACTTGAAGGTGAGAAAATGGAAAGAAGGATGTGGAGGCTGGGAAGGGCAATGCAATGCCATTCTGTCAGGAGGTTGATTGGGCTCACAACTCCTTATACGGGAAAGTACCCTACTCATTCCCTTGCTGAAAGAACAGTCTTGTGTTTATCACCGTACACCCGCCACTTTTCTGGACGTAGTTAATTCATCCAGTAATACACTTTTCCCAGAAGGCCAGTCAGTCTACATCCAGGTTATGGATTGCCTTGGTGTGCAATGATGAGATAAGTCAATCAAAGCCTTTCTCTCTCAAACTTAAACTAACATATACTAGGTGAGGACAGTTACACATAGACATTGAAACTGCAAAGATATGTCAGGACGGAAAGTGTTATAGGAATCAATAGAATGAGAGCATATCAGCAGATACATTTTGATCAAAATTATGATAATATAAATAAATATTTGTATCTTTTATGTCAAACCCAAAACTGGTTCTACATGAATCTGTGTTTTCTTAAACATAAACATAAGACAAAAGCTTATTATGGTGTAGCTTATTTGATTTGACGCAATAAAGAACAAGTCATTCTAAAGACACACCACTGAGTAGTAGGAACATGTTTTCATGGGAACTTCTTGAGAAATATATGGAATGTCTATCAGAATTTTTCATTTGAAGAATAGGAGGTGGAAATGCTAACTTAAGGTACCTTTTTCCTATCATTTGTGGATTGTCCCTAGGGTGTTAACTGTCCACCTTCTTAGCAAACAGTGTATGCAGCCAATGCAAGTTTCTTAGCTATTAGGGAAAGTTCTAGATAAGACAGTAGACATGTTCCATGTTGTAAACTGTCATCTCTATGCAAACATAAACGGTACATAGTACATGGAAAAGTACACATTAGCTAGATTAATAAGATAGAAAGTATTAGAGTAAATATGTAATCATCAGAATAGTAATTGCTAATGGAGTAACGACACTATTAAAGTTATGGTGAGTAGCAATGATTTCCTTCTGCTTACGAGTTTTCTGGGCTTTTAGAGATTCAACAAATGAGTCAAATGTTTCCATGCTAAGGACCATACTCCCACAACTTTGAAGTCTTGACAATGGTATCAATCTTAATTTTGTCCAAAGAGTGAATTGTCTGTTTTGTTTTACTATATTGGTGAAGTGATACTGAACATGTCTCAAGGATTCCATTAACTTTTTTTCTTCACCATAATGAATTTTAAAGTCCACATAGATCACCATTGTAAATTTTCTACTTCTAAGTATAACGACTTTTTTTTTTCTGTATTAGGAGTTAGCTACAGGGGTTACGGAGCTCTGTGTTTAGCCCTCTTTCAATCTCCTTAAGTCCTTGAAAATTAAAACTCTGTGTTTACTATCCAAGTATTAAATTTATTTTAGTTGTTGGGGATGGAAAGGTGGCCAATGGGTTAAGAGAAAAGCTACTCTTATGGAAGATCCAACTTCAGTTCCCTTTAGCTACAGCAGACAACTCATAACCACCTGTAATTCCAGCTCTGGGAATCCAATGTGATCTACAAGAACATGTGCGCTCATATGCACAAGCCCATACATAGACATGCAATATACACATAATTAAAATAAAGATAAGTTATTTTCTTTGCCCAAGTTCTTTTCTCTGGGAATATTGATGATTTCCCACTTAGAATCTACTAAGCTGTGATTCTAGTTGTTGGTCACTGAAACTATATAGAGACAAATTGCTTTGGGATATTGGTACACTGTGAAGAGGTATTGCTGGGACTGGTTTAATAAAAAGCTGAATGGTGAATAGTCAGGCAGGAGAGATAGGTAGGACTTCAGGGTAGAGAAAGGAAGAAGATAATTGAAGTGCGCAGAGATGCCATTGTGATAATACTTTGCTCTTTACCAAATAAAGCTTCACTGAAGATCAGAGTGTGGAGCTAGCCACTAATTAGCCATGGAGACTAGGATGTGGTGGCGCACACTTTTAATCCCAGCAGATGAAGATGGATCTCTGTGAGTTCAAGACTACCCTGGGTTATATGAGATTGATTCAGTCTAAAAGAGAAACAGAGTCAGGCAATGGTGGCTCACATGTTTAATCCCAGTATTTGGGAGTCACACACCTTTACCAGAAGTAGGGAGGTGGAGACTTATGGGATATAAGCAAGGGGAGACGGGAGCTTAGAGCATTCAGACTGAGATTGTAGAGACAGAATCTTGCCCACTTTGATCTGGGGACTTCATAAAGGTAAGAACTAGTGGCTGACTGCCCTGCTTCTCTGATCTTTCACCTTTCACCCCCTAATATCTGACTCTGTGCTTTAATTAGTAAGACCAATTAGAAACCAATTAGAAACATCTTTTCCTCTTGGAGCAGAAGTTGACCTCACACCCAGTCATCAGAACTTGGTCATGCGACCTTCCTGACTATTGCATAAGCAGGAACATGAACTCTAGCATATTCTGCGTTTTTCAATGCCTGCTAAAACCCAAGCATTGCACTCACAAAAAACACGTCTTCAGCCCCCTTTGAGGTACAACCTTAGAAGTATATGGTGGGATTTCATTGTTGTTTTAAACAATGATTGGAAAGTATTCCTGTCATTTAAGAAGGAGAACCAATGACTTACAATATCCAGAAGAGATTAGCAAAATAGAATCTGCATGTATTTTGAATGTTTTGAAGAGTGTCTAAGTGAGTAGAAAAAAGTAGATAACTTTCTATCTAAAGTTTCATATACATATTTAATTATAATATACCTGAATTTTTGAAGTATATATTAACTTGCTTAATTAAGAAAAAAATGCAGCTTATATATTCATCTCACTCAAATTTCTTTACCTGATACATTTTATATTATCTAAATAATGTAAAATAAAACTTTGTTTTACTTTTAAAATACTACACTAAGGACATTATTGATTCCTATAAAAAGTATTTGTATAAGTAAGGTATACCTAAAATTTCAAGAGGGTGGAGGGAGTTTAATAAAATATTCAGTGTAAAACGTGGTGATTTGGGCAGGTGGGGGTTACGAGCCTGTATTCAGTAAGGTCATATAACCAATGGGTACCGAAGGGAAGTGGTGAGAATATCTCCAAGTTTTCACATTGGAGACTGGAGACTGGGACAGAGCACTTAATGAATGATGCTGTCACTGACCAAAACCATGAAAGATAAGAAGGTCCTTAGGATTAGTGAAATAGAGAGAAGAGTGCTGTTTGGATGTCGATATTTCATGTCCTCTTTGTCATGTTTATGTTTTAAATATTTATCCTGGTTGATTTCTGAGACCCTTGACAGCCCCCTAGCTTTCTCTCTCTTTGTCTTGGGAGAGGAGGAAATTCCCTTTCATATGTAATTCTAAATGCTCCCTGGTTTCAGGAATGGTACTTTCACTCCCTTCCTCATTGGGCATCTGGATGGGATCAAGTTCAAGCAAGTTATTCCTGACCCCTCAAAATATGATGTGACAAGATATTCCAAAAATACAAACTCTAGAAGATTTACTCTTTCATCATCCCGCCTCCCCGGTGTGGTAAGAGACTATATTTGATAATAATAAACACAGAAAACAACACTTCACTATTCTTAACCCCAGGGGGCTCAGAGTGGAGAAAGGCACGCCGATCAACTTTAACCTAAAATACATCGTATACATTGTAACATGCTATAAAGTCACAGACAATGGTGTTGCTAGCATTGCCTTGGGGCCCTGGGTTGAATATAGAAACATTTGGAATAAATTTTATGGCTAGATAAAGAGAAAGTTAAGAAAACAAGAATAGAACTATCAGTATACAATCAAAATACTTTTATTCATACATATAGAAAATTAATAAATGTAGATTATTTGAGAACAGATGGAGGGGGAATCAAAGAGAGAAGAGAAACGGAAGACTCAGGTGACACTAGGCTAAGGTATTTACTATTCTCTTAGCTGGGGAGTTTGAATTTGGTACATTTACTCACCCTTTTTGCCTGATGATGATTGCAACGGTGGTAAGTATCACGAAAGGAGAGATTATTAAATACCACACACTTTGAGAAGTAATGTCGTTTTCTTAACAGTCTGTGCAGGACACCCAAAATTGTTGAGTTTGTATTAAATGTGATATTCAAATAAAATAAAATAGCCAGCTAGGCGTTGGAAATCTGAAAGTAGGGTGTGAGACTAGAGTCAAAAGCTGTCGACTTCTCGGCCCTTGATAAAGTTTCATCGTGTGCACTTCAGTCAAAGAAAGGGCACCACTAAAGGGAATGTAGAGGAAGAGATTGCAAAAAGAAAGAAACTGGGATTGCATGTAAGAAAGAATCAGGATAGAATCAGCACCAAAACCAAGGTGAGAAAATGATCCCCCCCCCCAAACAGCTGTTTTAAGCCCAAAATTTTCACTGAAACTCATTAAGTTAAAAATTAATATGTGTTTCTTGAAAATAAAATGTCAAGCCTTTCCCTTACCCAGTGATGAACTGAAAATTTTAGGGTGAATACAAATTCAAAAAGCTTACAGATGACACATCTAGTCTGAAGTGTCCTTTATGGAAAGCAAGGCCGGTTCTCTTAAAATGCTCTCAAATCCCGTATTTGAAGAAAAGATACCACATCCAGGAGTGGATATGCTGTGGCATTAGAGGATGGCCTAGCCAAACAGCTGCATGTGAGAACTAACTTGATCTGAACACACACAGTTTCCCACCTAAGTGAACGGAGTGCCTATTAGAAGGCACTTGACCTTCTGAGCCTCAGTATTCTCATCCATAAGTGAGAGAAAATTATACCAATTTTGGTGGGTCATAGGTGAGGATGTGATGAGATACTGTGTTAAAAACACTTAATCGGGTACATAGTGTGGGCTCAATAAATAATAGCTATTACGATTATGCTGGGCTCCTACGCAAAGGGAGCAGCCATTGTCTGACTTTTCATTAACCATGCGACACTGAGGAGTTTTTGGCAGCAGCCACAAAGCAGTTTGTTGGCACACAACCTTTCAATTATCTGCACTACTGATCCCTTCCATTAGCATGGATAAGAGAAAGTGTGCAGCATAGATAAGCCAGGGGAAAAGAAAAAAAAAATCAGGCTTGCCATAGATCTATATAATTCCCTATTAGAATTTAAAAGCCATTCTCATGGCTCCAGATTTACACCTTCAAAGAGAGGAGCCCACGTTCTTTATGTAAGTTCTATGACTCTTCTACTGGACCACAATGAACGTTAACTCGTTCTGGTTCTTATTGCACTGTTACACAACAAGTTCCTGTTTAAGAAGATATGCCCAAGGGCTCTCTCTTCTATATGCTGCAATATTTTAGCTCCAGCTTTATTTTAAATGCTGTATTTCTGTCTAGCAAAGGTAAGAATTATTTATTTCAGGGTCATTGGAATGATAATAAAGGTCACACCTTCTTTGACACTGAATATTCATTGTGAAATATGGAGGTAGCTTTTATTATAGCTCATCTATCTCTATCTATCTATCATCTATCTATCTATCATCTATCTATCTATCTATCATCTATCTATCTATCTATCATCTATCTATCTATCATCTATCTATCTATCTATCTATCTATCTATCTATCTATCTATCTATCTATCTACCTACCTACCTACCTATCTATCATCTATCTATCTATCATCTATCTATCTATCTATCTATCTATCTATCTATCTATCTATCTATCTATCTACCTACCTACCTACCTATAACAAGGCTGTAGAGCTGTATATGTTTTTGCTAGAAGTGGTACAAATGAGATGTGGTATAAATTTGTAGGTTTTCTTTTTGGCCACTGGAGGGCTCTCATATTTTTCCACTAATGAAATGAAAATCTTGAACATGACTAAAAACTAGAAATCAAACATTAAAGTTGTAAAAGGGATCTTCTGGTTTCTGCCCCAAAACTAGGTGAGGTAGAAATTTGGGAGCAGGTGAATTTAAGGCTTCAGAGCACAAATGCTGCCATCTGAGACATAGGTGAATCACTTGTCTCAGCTCATCTCAGCTTCAGCAAGAGGTTGACCAGCTCCTGTGCCCACTTCTTTTATTCTAGCAATGCTCTCCTGCCTTTCTTGCCATCCGCTGCTAATCTCCCACATCCTCTCCTTGAAATGGTGTTCCTGAGGAAAATTCCTGACTCCCAGTGCTTTTCGAATCATTCCTTTTCCCTTACCCATGTCTTGCCTGATTGCACTTTGGTGAGTTTGATGATCTTACCTAACCATAAACTGTGTTCCACCAATCCTTTTAGGAACTCCAGTAGCAGCTACACAGACACACAGGCATACTGTCGCACACAGACATACACACAGACACACAGACACAAACACACACACACACACAACTCCCCCCCCATACACACACACAGTTGATGTAAGGGATCCTATGTCTATATGTTGCTTTTATTGGTTAATGAATAAAGAAACTACCTTGGCCTGTTGATAGGGAAGAACTTAGGTAGGTGGGGAGGACAGAACTGGATGCTGGGAGAAAGAGGTCAGAGTCAGGGAGAAGCTATGGAGCCACAGGAGATAGATGCTGGGAACTTTAGCCGGTAAGCCACAGATATATGGCCACACACAGATTAATATAAATGGGTTAAATTCATATCTAAGTGTTAGGCAATAAGAAGCAAGAGCAAATGGGCCAATCAGTGATTTAAATAATAAAGTTTCTGTGTGATTATTTTGGGTCTAACTAGCTGGGTGGCCAGGAACCAACAAGTGGCCCACCTCCAACACAGAGTTGTGCTGGCATGAGTGTTTCCATATCAACCCAGGCCAACCATGAGGTGTTGGGTAATTGCACTGAGATTTCAGATTTCCTAACCATCATCAGATTTAAAGAGAAAATACAGTAATTGATGACAGTGACTCTATTCTGATTTCACCTGTTCTGGATGCCTATGTAAAGTATCCAAGAAATGGCAGCAGGAATATTTAAAAATAGTAAAATTCAGAGACGAGAACAGAATTTTCAAAGTCTGGCACTTTCGGGAGACATCTGAAGGGAGCCTGTCAGTCTTTGGTCCCTTGGATTGAGAGCTGGAGCAGATGAAGTCGATCTGGAGGGTAAGAGGTGAGAACTACAGTCATCTAGGCATAAGGAAAGCACCAAAGACTCTGCAGATGCCCAAAAACCACCTGCATCCAGCTGCTCTCCATCCTCAGCAACTAAGTAACTGAGACCCTAAGCTGCTGAAGAACTCATTGTTAATTTTCAGAGAGAGAGAGCCTCAAGCATCAGCCACAGAGAGTTGCTGAGATAGCTTTCTACAGTCCCATCTGAAGTTTAGATTTCAGAGTTTTTTCCTGGTATGTATGTGTGTGTGTATGTATGTATGTTTGTATGTACTTATTCTTTTATATCATAATTTCATACTTAGATAATAAACTGTGATAATTTTGACATATATGACATTATGAACTCAATGTCTTGATAAACCCTCTGATTTTATTTGACTTTATTCAAGCTCAACTTTAATACATGTCTTAGGGTTTCTATCATTGTGAGGAGCCACCATTACCATGACAATGCTTATAAAGTAAAACATTTAACTGGGAGTGGCTTGCAGTTTCGGAGGTTTAGTCCATTATCATCATGGCAGAGAGCATGGTGGCAGTGTGCAGGCAAATGTGGTGCTGAAGAAAGAGTTGAGAGTTTTATGTCTGGCTCCTCAGGCAGCAGGAAGTGAACTGAGACATACCTCCTCCAATCAGCCGCACCTATTCAAACAATGCCAAACCTCCCCATAAGCCTATGGGGGCCATTTTTTTTTCTTTTAAATAACCACAGTACATAAAGTGAATTCATGTTTTGGCCCTGGAGGCTTTTGTTTTGCTTGTTTGTAAGTCTAAAACTGTTGGAAATTCCAAAGCTGAAATAAAAGATATTGGTTGGTTATTCGTCTAATATGACTCACCATTAGCTAAAGCCAAAAGGAGTCTGGATAGAAAGGCTCAGGCAGCCTCAGAGTTGCTGATGGGTACAGAGACAGAAGTATATGAAGTCCTAGGGAGAGGGAAAGGCACCTCCCTCATGTAGAATAGTCTAGTATTCCCAGCATGATCCTACGCAGATCACGAGGCTTGTCCTGCTGCTCCATCCCCGGTGTCTCCCTCTGTGAGGCACCAGCTGGTTTTCTTCATCCAGGACCCTGATGATCATATTAAGTTTCTGGATTTTGTTGTTGTTTGAGCTTGTTTTTAACCAGTTTGCCTCTTTGTTTGAATTCTCATCTTTAGCCTTGGTTCTACTTCTTCATTTCAATCTCCCTGTTCTTGTGCTAGGTACAGAAATCTCTCTCCCCTCACTGTCTCCATGTGTGGACTGCTGATAGATTACTCTTATAACATTGGGTTTCTGATGATGGAAGCTTTCCAACATATCATGAAGACACAAATGACTCAATGTCATTTGGAAGAGTGAGTTCTTGTCTTGGGAATGTACTTTTCCATTTTTTTTTTCTGCTAAGGCTCAGTTCAACTTGGACATTTTCTGTCATTCTAGGAGGTAGTATCATCCTGTATATCTTCATGCCTTGGTCTTTTGCGGTGCTGTTATTTAGATATACAATGTCCTCCAAAGCTTTAAGTGTAGACAACCTTGGTTCCTAATCCCATGGTATTCAGAAGTGAATGGAACCAGTGAATGAACCTTAACAATGGATTAATCCCTTGGTGATTTATTCCTGAATGGGTCACTGAGAGGTAGTGAAGCTGCAAGAAGTGAGATGAAGTTGGAGGAAGTTCAACATTGGAGACGTTTGCTTGGGGGGAGACATTCCCATGGAGCAATATCTTGTCATCAGCCTCTTCCTGTCCTCTTCCTAACTTCCACAGAGTGAGCAGCCTTCTCCACCAGAGTCTCCTGGTGTCACAGCGTTCTGCTTCACCATAGCCCCAAAACTTGTTCATCCAATCAACTCTGAACTTAAACCTCTGAAACCATGAGCCAGAATAAATCTTTCCTTTTGTAAAGTGATTTTCCTAGGCATTTCATCATTGCTATGGGAAGCTGACTAAGACAGACGGGTTCTGTATCCCAAAGCCAAACAGAAACTTCTTGTCATTATTCCCCAAACAATAGAGCATAGCAACTATTTATGTAAATTTTACATTACTTAGGAATAGCTAGCTAAACTAGGGCGATTCAAAGTCTACAGTAGTATATGCATAAGTTATTTGTAAATCCTATTACCTTTTCAACATTAGAAACCCAAGGTTGGAAAGATGGTTCAGCAATTAAGAGTACTAGCTGTTCTTCCAGAGAACCCAAGTTCAATTCCCACATTCACAACCATATGTAACTGCACTTCTAGGGGATTCGATATCTTTTTCTGGCCTGTACAGGCTCCAGGAATATGTGTGGTACACAGACAAACATGAAGATGAAACAGCCACAAACATTTAAGTAAAAGTTAAAATAACACAAAAGAATGCAACCCAAAGATCTGCAGATTTTGCTGTCCTGCAGGTTTGAGTAGAGGTTCTATAACTTCATGAAGACCCATCAGTTCTAGCTGCCCGTTTGGTCTGCAATAGCATCTCCTCTCTATTAATCCTGTCAAATATCTTTCAAGTGCAACATAGTTTCTTTTATCCCTGCATTTCTTTTTAAGTCTATAAACTGCCCATTATGCTTAGTCAATATCTAGTTTCTCTGTTGGACACATGAGAGGCTTACTGTTTCCTGCTTCCTTTGAAGCTAGAGGTGACCGGGTGACTTGTTTCGGCCAATGAAATGAGGCCTGAAGGGATGCACAGCACTTCCTTGTCAGAGCCTTTAATTGCTAGTATAGAACTTGCTAGGCTTTTCTTCTCCTGCTGTGAAGATCATGGGAACACGTGTTGATTCAGAGGTGTCAGAAGATCAAAGCAGCCTGGAGTGCTGAGCCAACACGTGGAAGACAGCTGCCCTGGAGACTTGCCCAGGCACTCAGGGGGCTATGTATGAGTGAGTAAATTTTGTTGTATTAAAGAGGAAACTAAGTTTGTGAGGATGTTTTTAACCACCGGATAACCTAAAATAACTTGACTATTACAGTTGAAAAGCAATCTCAAGGGTATACTACATTGTTAGTAACTGATGATATCTTAATGTATTCCCTTCTCCAGAATATTTCCATTTTGATAGGTGATCTCGGGAGACAAGATCCTCACTGAGAGGAATGACCCTCTACTAATGATGGAGCATATTAGAGAAGATGACATTTGGGGATAAGGCTGTTTTCCTGTGCTCTCTACTCACACCATGCTTGGGTCTGACCAGATAGTTGTCTATAAACATATTTTAAGAAGCACAATTTATGACAGGTGCAGAAGGTGTGAGTGAGACCCAGTCTGTTGATTCCCACTCTCTGCCTCTCGAAACATCACTGACTTGGCTATCTTGGCCACTCATGGTGTCATTAGCATACTTTTTATTTTTAATATTCTGTGATTCCATTGTCCTTTCAGGTTATTAATAATGACCCCTTTTCTTTACATGCTGGGGTATGAATTTTCAATGCATGATTTTATTATTATCAATAACCTGTGGAGTGTTGTTCCAAAGGCATATGGGTGGAAAGTGGGAAGGCCACAGGTCAAACCCAGGTCCATCTATGAGAGTAGATGAGCATTTCACCTTGAGCTCACCTTGGAGGCAAGGCCCCATTTAAACACCACTTCCTCAGCAATGTGTCTTCCTTGACAGTCTCTGAAATGACCTCTTATCCTTGTCCCTCCTTATTCTTAACACAGAATCACAGTATCTTGTCTTTCAGCCTAGCTGATTGTTGGCTCTTAGGGTTTCGGCCCCAGTAATTTGTCCCCAGGACTTCAGCTCTGTTTTGTTTTAGAATATGGTGGAAGTGGCATTCCATGGCTTCTAAGGTCCAATCATAAGCCTGACGCTTCCCTCAGCCTCTAGAATCAGTCTCTCTTAGAACAACACATCTTTAGATGGAGGCCAAATGCCATCCAGAATTTGACAAGCCAAGCCTGTGGTTTTCTGAGAACGTATAAGAAAACCATGATGATGCCATGGGGAGAGGAGATGGCTGTGCTAGCCCTATGAGGTAAAATGCACAGGAAAAGTAAGAAACCCTTCTGGGTGTCCTAGATGGCCTAGCAGTCCAGCTCCAGCCGCCATGACCCAGGAAGTGCATGAAACCTAGCAAGTAAGAATCACACCACAGGCAGACTAACCAGAGAGCCTCCAGGTAAGGAATATTAAAGTGGTTGTTTTCAGATAACTGAGTTGCTTTACTGTTTATTTCCTTAACTGAGAATTTCTACAACTGGCTCATTGATACCATAATGGAAAGCTCTGGAGGATTTTTCAGGATTTTTCCTGTTTAAGATGAGTACTGCTTGATGAAGGTTAATATTCAGGGGGATGCCTATATGTTTGTCTTTGGATTCACGTTCTCATTTAGCTTCTCTAGGATTGCGAATTATAAGCTCACTGTCCTTTAAATATGGC
>NW_004949173.1:1330978-1403430 GCF_000317375.1 Microtus ochrogaster | reverse complement strand
CAGAAATCCTCAATAAATAAATAAATTAAAAAAAAAGAATATAAAACTTTTGAAAAAAAAAAGATGAGTACTGCTCCATCCTCATTTTGCAGCTGGGGCATGGTAGGATGTCAATGAGAGTTCAGTTACCAATTGCTCAACTCCCTTAGCTCAGAGACTACATAACTCCCACCAACATATCCTAAAACGTACAGCCAGCCAATGTCTGTTGACTCCCACTAAGGCCTCTGTGTGTTGCAGCTGTCCAAGGACATTTGTTGTTAATCATACTGACAACCTACATGGTCTAACCTGAGCAAAGTCCCTTTGTGACCTGTTTTCCACAGCTTCCTTCCTTGCATGATCTAGAAGGCCAACACTTTAGCCTAATGGAACCAGGCACATTAATCTGAATATTTTATCACCCTGCTCTCTGAACTAGGAATAGCCTCCCCTACCCTATCAGATCCATTCAACTTTGTTCAAATCTATTAATTGCTTCTGCAGAATCTAGCTGAGACATGTTCTTCTTAATCCCTCCTTGTTTGCCCATAGCCCAGTGGTCCCTTTTCTTTGATTCCTGTTCCTTATTGAGGACTTATCCCTCAGTACAGCAATCCACTGACTGCTGCCTATTAAGTCTTAGGCAGGCAGTCCTGCAAGGATGGAGGCTGTAGCTCATTTAACTTTGCCTTACCTGCACAGTAAGTGGCACAGGCATGCGGATCAATAAACGAGTGTGGGGTGAATGAATACATTTTACAAGGGAAGAACAATTACGGGTGAGATAGGAAATAAACACAGCACTGAGCCGTTTGTCACCACAAAGTGCTGCTGATATACACTGGGTACCGGGCTCCCTGGCTGCTCCGCCTGTCTCTCCCTTTTCATCCTTCTCCACAAAGCCAGCAGCCACTCTCTAATCAATGCATCTGCCTCTCTCCAAGCCTTCTCCAGCTTATGCTTGCTTTTCTGTCCTGAGATGCCTGAAGCCTCTTCATGTTCAGCCCAAAATAGCCCTGACCTTTCGGCTGCTGTGTCACCTGGCAGCTCATATCTAATTTCCTTTCACAAGAGCCTTGCTCCCTGGCTTTTAGCATTTCTGCTGTCCAGGTTTCTCCTTCAGCTTGTGGGGTGGCTGATTGTGTTTTTCCCTCAGAGAACCTGGTTTTCACCTTTTTTTTCTGGCTTGAATTCTCTGTGACTGTTTATTTCTTCTTCCCCAAGCATTCAGTGGTGGGATATGAGAGAGGCTACTGCTTGGTGATTTCTCTTTTGTGAGGGAGCCCAATGAAGGCCTGGAAAATAGTGCTATCTCCAGCTCTTTCGGCCCCTCTCCCTGCCTACCAGGACAAAGTGTCCCCAGCTGCTTTTTCACACTCCACGCAAAGTAAGAAAAGTGATTCCTTGTACTGGGATTTTGTCTTCTTGGTTTCATTTTCTTTTGTTCTTTTTATGTTTGGTTTTCCTTTTCCTTTTGCAAATTTAATTTGGATACTATCTACCCCAAGATTGCATGCAAACCTGAGTTAATTCTTTCACAGAAATTGCCAGGAGCTGTCTTTCTGAAGGGCCAGAAATTGTCTTTCTCAAGGGCTAGCCTTACATTCCAGTTGACATCATCTACAAAACGGTTTCCATTTGAGAAAGAGAAATCAGTTTCTATGCCCTCCCCACTTCCTGTGAATCAGAGCTTTAGTAACACACATGCTTTTCGTGTCCAGGGACTGAGAAGCTTCAAAGTCAGCATCACCCATGGGTATGATCATCACTGTTGAAAAAGTATAAATATAACTGTGCATGGGAGTCAGACCTCTGAGGACTGTCTGTCAGAAGTATGAGGCCAGCCTGGTCTACATAGAGAACTCCAGATCAGCTGTGAGAGAATCATGCCATATACATACATACATGCATACACACATGCATGCATATATACATGTACATATAGGTGTGTGACAAATAGAGCACTTCCCATGTCCTTATGACTTCATGCATTTAAAGGAGCTATTTCCCTATGTAAAGAAACTTAGCTTATTTTCTCACCTATTCAAACGCCAACTTATTCCTTAAAGAGCATCCCTCAGGGCACGTCCTTCTCAAAAAGTCACCTTGTGACCTAAATGAGCACCCTTGCTCCCTCTTCTGCCTTTCCACAGCTCTGCTTTGCTTACACTGGAGTAACCAGAAATGAGCTTTGTATCCAAGTTACTTATGGAGGCATTGTCTTCTACTAACTCACAAACTCCATGGGGTTTCTCCTGTTCTTTGACTTCTACCAAGGAAAACATAAATTCTTCCTAGCATGTGTTTCCAAGGTTTCTTATCATTACAAATTTTATAATTGGAAAGTGGAGAAAACACTGAAGGGGACAAGTTCCATTTGGATGCTAAGGGTCTCAGGTTATTTTTCTAGGCTGTTGCAGGTTGGAGCTTCAGAAAAACCCCTTATACTCAGTTATAAACAGTTTGTCAGTGAAAGATATGGGCCTGGGCTTGGGAAATAAAGTAAAGAATTGATGAGATTAGTTAGGCAGTGGTGGCGCATGCCTCTAATCCCAGCACTCGGGAGGCAGAGGCAGGCAGATCTCTGTGAGTTTGAGGCTAGCTTGGTCTACAAGAGCTAGTTCAAGGATAGGCTACAGAGCTAAAGAGAAACCCTGTCTCAAAAAAAAAAAAAAAGAGAGAGAGAAAGAGAGAGAATCAATGGAAGATATGGCAATTGCCTTTCAATCAGGGAATTGAATATTTTGCTACAATCAGACTTACTGTGCTATCTCCTAAAAATAATATTGCAATTTTTTTACTTTAATACTTGATGTTGAGAGTACTTAAGTACAGGTGCTATGATGAGTGCTTTATAGGTAATAGAGAACTTAGTTCTTATGACAACCATGAGACAAGGATTGTCTTCATCATGATCACCCAATGGATGAGGGAGGCAGGGTTCTGGCCAGAGAAGTTAAGCACTTCCTAAAGTTCACATAGCTAATGAATGGCAGGGGTTTACTCTAATCCCATACCACCTAAGGAAGATTCCTGGTCTTAAGCAACACACCAATTTGTCTCTCTCTGCAGGTGGGGAATCCTCTATTAT
Source organism: Microtus ochrogaster (assembly GCF_000317375.1). Lineage (NCBI taxonomy): Eukaryota > Metazoa > Chordata > Mammalia > Rodentia > Cricetidae > Microtus > Microtus ochrogaster. The sequence continues at coordinate 1,400,357 of NW_004949173.1, read as the reverse complement.
CCTGTGTCATAGTTCCCTGTGATTATGAATGGATGCAGAGGGTTGTTGAACACGGTTGTCACATAATAAAAGGATTACAACTGACACCGCCAAAAAGAAGAGTCACTGTAATTACTGAATTATCAAACGACACTTTGACTATGTATAAGAGACGGCTACAGACCAGGATCTCTGCACTTTCTAAACAAACATCTTACTGTTGTCAACCAGCATTCAAGGAGGGCATCTTAATCTTCCTTAAACGGATGAGGAATCCAAAAGCCATGGAGGTTGAAGAGCTGCGTGGAGCCTCAGCAGTCACTCAGTGATACAGGGGCATTGCCTCTGGGGATGCTTTGATGGAATCCCACGCTTGCAGCCTTGTCCCGGAGAAAAGATGAGATTATATTAGTGCTCACTCCTTCCCAATTCAAGGAAAACCTTTATTATTGTTCTTATTGCCATTTCTTATCTCAGGGTCCTTTTGAACATGGAGATTATTGTTCGGTCCTCTCCTGTCCTAATCTTATTTTTCCAGAATTTTGTAGGTAAGGTTGAGTATAATTGTTTTGGACATCAGATTGAAAATTTCTATTTATCCTACTAACTGAACAACTGAAAGACATGACAATTTCCTACTCAACACTGAAAACTCAATTCCTGGTAAATAGAAGGTCAATAAATGTTGAATGAATCAGCTCTTTCCCCTGTCCTTCTCTATGGTTTTACTGATTGCTTGCCTTCTGTGTTTTGCCTTATTTTATCACCTGCCTTATTTTGTTTTCGCATCTTGGCACCATAGTGGCACCCACAGTCCCATGGGAGTGTTCCGATTCAAAGGTTTGGCTAACCCATCCTTGGCAAACAGAAGCCAAACAGGATCTGCTGCCTTGAGAGCCCGGCTGCCTGTTTCCTCTCCAGTCTCACAGAGTGCTGGCTATCATACTCCTGCTTACCAGCACTTGTGTTCAAATTCATTCATTACTGAAGATTAATCAATAATTGAGCATTATATAGCCACCCAGAGGCCATTTCATGGTGCAGTGGCATATTTATTACTTTATTCAGTGAAGGGACTCAAGAGCTCTCTGGTGTTGCTCACAGTTTGGTGGATTATAAGATGCCTGACTGATAATCTAGGACGCTCAGCGTTTCCCCTCTGGCCCTTCTCCTACGTCTCAACCCAGCCCTTCTGGCAAAGCTGCTGTCTGCACTAGCCCAGACCTCTCAATCTGTCCCTTTTAGACAGTCAGCTTGGGTTCCTCAAGCCGATCTGTGCTAAGGCTGGGATGAAGCCAGACAGCTCGGGAACAGTGTCCTGGGAGGCAACAATGAAGCCTGTAGGGTTGCCCTGGCAGCAGCTGGTACTTGTTGCTCACAGGAGGCATGGCCATCAAGTTCAAAGTTCTTTTCTCTAGTATGACAGGAGGATACCCGAGTGTGCTTTGAAGGTGCAAATAGATCATGGTAAGAATGCTAAAGGGCACACGGAGCTGGAGAATCCAATCCTAGGAGGAGTATCTGAAGTTTCCAAGGGGAGAAGATTCCTTTAATATCAGATGTATTGTGCAAGTTTATGGTCCATGACATACTTGGGAGAAGCCTTCTGATTGACTGGGGCTCTGATCCTGGTACTAATTGTTGTGTTTTGTCTAATATTTTCTATTGCAGGCCAAATCCATATTTTTTTTAAATCCTAGCTAAATTTTATCCTTAGGAAAACATTGATCTACAGTAGGTAGATGGTAGTTTCAACCTGGGGCAAAAAGTGTCTCACAAAGAGATATTCACCCTCAAGCCTTCCAAAACGTCATGCTTTTGTGTATATCCAGGATAAGGATGTTGCTAAGTTTAAAGTTCCCTCTAAATGTCTCCTAGCAATATTTGGATCCTATGTTGCTCCTGTTTAAGAGACCAGTGACAGCATAACACAAGCTTGGTGGGATTTCCAAGCCCCTTTATGTACACAGCTATGCCTATGTTCTGACATGCTGGGCCTTTATTCCAGGAGGATCTATTTATCATAGCTCTCATTGACAATGACCAAACTAATGGATATTAATGGCAACGACAGCAAACTAGCCATTGTTCTTTAAGAGGAGACTGTGCATCAAGAAGGCATCCTTCTCTTTTAGAATAAGAATTCCAGGGAGAATCTTGTCAATTCCATAGTGGCTATGCCTGGGGACTTCACAGGGCATTTGACTAGTCTGGGCTCCTCTCGAGACGATGGGAAAGGAAAGTTTGCAATCCACAATTCAATAGTGGTTTAGTGTTTTGTTTTTCTTCTTTTTTGTTTGTTTTTTTTTTAAACACTAGCCATTGCTGATAGAAGACTGACCAAGTGCCACCATCGTTTTTACCCTTCATTCTCCTACAGCTGAGTTGTTGATGTGAACATTGGACACCCTTTTAGGTGGAACTGTCCCACAGGCAGAATGAGGCAGGTAGATCCCCAGAGCTCACCTTGTGTCTCTCTCACAGCAAAGAAAAAAAAGTGATGGACAACATCTGAAGAGCCACACCTGATGTTGTCACCTGGCTTCTGCATGTACATGCATGTATGTGCATGCACCTTCACATACATGAGCACACAGTATTCTTTTCCTGTTGTAAAGTCTCCTTTTAATTTTTGTAAAAGATACATATGATTCCCATGATACTCATTGTTCATTCATATATAAGTGAAGCAACAAATTGGTTTCAATTTCCAGGATGTGAGAGGAATGCAGCATGACGTGCTCTTTTATTATAAAATCTTGAATCCCAATTGATGAAGGGAGGAACTCTCCTAGCCTATCACTTCTTCAAGGCCTCATCTCTTAACACCATGAGCTTGGTACTCCTTAAATGTAGGGAAGCTACTCAAACCAAAATCCTGTCATCTCCATCCATTGTTTAATCTTGTTCTCTGTTCTTCCCATCATTTGCCTCATATAGGCTAAAGCCACTGTCTCTGGGGCCTCACTCCTTACTTACCCTTCCATCTCTCCTGGTCCCACCACCAAACTGGAAGTCTCCCAGGACATGTCAAGAAATAATCATCTTTCTGAGACTCTAATAAGTTATACTTACTGGGTTACTGTTCTTTTCACATCTTTAGGTCATGAGAATCAGGGTGTGGCTTTCTGCTGATTGGGGAAGACCAAACACATCCAATTCATAGGGATGATCTCATTTGGTTTTATACTGAATTGAGGGTTCAGCAACCCCCTCACATCTTGTCTTCCTTTTCTTCTTGACTCTTCAGAGGAGCAATCATGATACCAGAAGACAGGCCATCTGGTTGAAAAGTGTGTTGGACTACCCAAAGCACCTTTTCATGACATCCTTGGATGAAACACCTACAGCTCTGCCACGGCTAGCACTCATGTTTCCTGGATATTAGAGAGCCATCGGACTCTTCTCGGTCAAATCTGCACTGCTTTTAATGCTTTTCCTGCCTTTTCAACCTACTGTGAGAATTTAAAGCAGTCTATGAAATGAATCACTCACGAAATGACTTCCTCCAGGTACTGGAACTGGTCCATCCTCACACAGTGCTAGCACCAGAATCACACAGGAAGCTTGACCTCTAGGTGAGCATAAGACTTTTATGTATGTCATATTGGACATCTGAAAAACCTGGTGTTACATAGGATATAACTCAGGAAGCCTAGACTAGAGCTTGCCTATGCCCGTTCATCACACCCTCAGTGCTTACTTGATCTTCCTGGGCTCTTGACCATTGCTGGCTTTGTCTCCAATTAAAGTATCAGAGCTGAAGGTATGATCCACAATTCCTCAATTCATCACCCTATGCTTGACCTCCATACTCAGCTCCATCTCCCTTGGGAAAAGTGCCAAGCCAGAGGTGGCTTTCAGGACTGAGACCCAATTAGATTTATCACTAAAAGGAACAAAATAACCCAGGCCACTTAGAGCCAGTTACATGAAAGGGAAATAGGTTAACTCTTGATTGAAAGAGAAAAGTAAGATTCAGATGGAGCAGCAAGCAGCTTGCTGTGGTGTGGCCTCTTCCAGAATGGAAAACTGCAGCTTCCCACTGACTTGGTCCCGTGTTTATGACTGAAGTCAGCTTTGTATCTTCAGGGTTGATTTTATGACAGCCTCAGCCATGAGAAAATTAAAGAAAAGGTTCAGGGTGTCACCCTTTGCTGTAGGTGTAAACATGGGCAACCCTGTCTCAGGCAAAGACTCAAAGCAGGAGCCAATCACCTGCACAGATTTACACAGTCTGGGAAAGACACCTAGGTTTTTCCTTTCATCAGATGAGGCATTATTCCTCCATCCCTGGCAGCACCCCAAATGCTGCACTCTCAGAAGCAAAATCAGACCTTTGTCTGGTAAACTCAGACATTCCTGAAGAAAAGCACAATGTCTGTTTCCCATCTTGTCATGTCCGTTTGGAGAACTATATAACTCACAGTTTCCAACACTGGGATCCACCGATGTCAGTGCCCACTTCAGGAAAAGGTCCTGAGATGACACTAAGAGCTGCTATTGGATAGGCCATGTGACCTTTGCCTGACCTTTTAGCCTGTGGAGTCAGTGTCACTCTTAGGTCCCCCGTCTCTGCCACATTTAAGTCAAAAGTTCCCACTAGAGAGGGAAGAGAAGCATGGGGCATAGGGCTCCACCTGAACATGAGGATCACAGCCACCATCATCATCTCTACTGCTAAGAACAAGAGCCAGGTAAGTGCTCACATAGCTCTGACTCTAAGAACATTGTTGCAGGGTCAAGTTATCTATTTCAGCAATCCCAGAACCTTGGAGACAGAGGCAGGAGAATCAGAAGTACAAGACCATTCTTGGCTATATAGTGAATTCAAAGCTAGCTTGGACTACATGAAACTCTACAACTCCCCAGCCCTCCCCACTCCAAGCCACAAAAACAGTTCCAGGGAGATGATGGTTCAGTGGGTAAAGACACTTTCTGTCAAACTTGATGACCTTAATTCAATTCCCAGGCCCCTTGTGTTAAAGGGACAGAACTGACTTGCAAATTTTCACTGGACCACCACATTATGTGCTGTAGCATGAGAACCATGGCACGTGCATGCACACATACATCATAAATAAAAATGCATCTTAAAAAAGCAAAAGGCAAACAAATAAAAGAAAAGAAAAATAAAGAAGATAGCTCAGTTGGAAAAGTACAACCTGAATCCTATTCCCCAAATCTAAGTAAGAAAGCCAGGCATAGTGGAACACACTTGTAATCCCAGCGCTGCAGAGGTGGAGACAGGTCTGTCTGTCTCTGCGGCAATCATGCCAGTCAGACCAACCTACCTGGTAAACTTCAGGTTGAAGATAGACCCTGACTCAGAAAATAAACTTCAATGACTCCCAAGAAACGGCACATACGCATGTGCACGCACACAGGCAGCCAAACATGCGCATGTGCATATTCACACAGGAAAATAAAACCAAAGTGAAAAATTAAAAAACATTGTTCTTACTAACTGATGTTATGAAAAGCTGATGGCCTTGCCTCTTCCCTCACTGAATTCAGGCAAGGGGCTTCCTGTTTGCGGTAGATTTCACTGATTGACCAACAGCACAGCGGGAAGTGAATGAGGACATCAGGAAACCCAAATCCAGACCTGCTTCTGCCTGTGGTGAGAAGGGAGGCTGTGTTCAGTGTCAGGTTCTCCAGGCCCAGCCTACACTGTCTCCATGAAGCAACAAGAAGAAAATAACAAAGGGACAACCAATATTTTGAAGTATTCTTGACTACCAGACATCTCCTGGGACCTAATTTTCAAACAGCAGATAAAAATATTCTTCTAAGTTTTAGTAGGTCCCATTTATTCAATATTGTCCTTAATGTCTGTGCTGCTGGGGTTATACGTAGGAAGTGATCTCCTGTGCCCATCTGTTGTAGGGTACTTCCCACTTTCTCTTCTATCAGGTTCAGTGTGTTTGGACTGATATTGAGGTCTTTAATCCATTTGGACTTGAGTTTTGTGCATGGTGATAGATATGGGTCTATTTTCATTCTTCTACAGGTTGACATACAGTTGTGCCAGCACCATTTGTTGAAGATGCTTTCTTTCTTCCATTGTATACTTTTAGCTCCCTTATCGAAAATGAGGTGTTCATAGGTTTGTGGGTTAAAATCCAGGTCTTCTATAAGGGGTGCACCCACCCACTGAGACAGTGGGGCTGATCTATTGGGAGCTCACCAAGGCCAGCTGGACTATGACTGAAAAAGCATGGGATAAAACCGGACTCTCTGAACATGGCAAACAATGAGGGCTGATGAGAAGCCAAGGACAATGGCATGGGTTTTGATCCTACTTAATGTTCTGGCTTTGTGGGAGCCTAGCCAGTTTGGATGTTCACCTTCCTAGACATGGACGGAGGGGGGAGGACCTTGGACTTTCCACAGGGCAGGGAACCCTGACTGCTCTTTGGACTGGAGAGGGAGGGGGAGAGGAGTGGGGGAGGGGGAGAGGAGTGGGGGGAGGGGGAGAAGGGTGGGAGGAGGGGGAGGGAAATGGGAGGCTGGGAGGAGGGGGAAACTTTTTTTTTCCTTTTCTCAATAAAAAAAAAATATTCTTCTAAGTACGTATTATTTAATTTAGTTAAAAATTATTTGCAAAAGCAGAGATTATACGACCCACAGCACTAGATTTCTCTCTAATGTAGCCTCGTGTAAAAGAAGTTTACCTTGCAGAAACTGGGACCAGCGCAGTGAAAAATTCTGATTGTCGCTGTTATTGTCATCCTTGCTCTCGTTGTTGTTAGTCTAAAGGCAAGATCAGAGGCCGTAGCTCCATATGTTGTAAAGTCAAGTCACCTGAAAAAGAAGCCTAGCATGAAATGTTTGAGTGCGTGAGAATTCTTAGTCCTCAGGCAGAAGCATGTGAGTTTCCAAGTGAGTGGATGGTGGAAATTTGGGAGAGAAGAATGAAAAACAAAATAAACAGTGATGGGAATCACTTTTGGTGTGGTGATTTGAGATCAGAGCTGGGTATGCTGTGCTGTGGTAGCTTACCAATGTGATTCCAGCCTTTGGGAGGAGGAGACAGGAGGATCAGAAGTTTAAGGTTATTCCTGGGTTACATAGGAAGTTCCAGGCCAGCCAGGGCTACATGTAGCCCTGAGACCCTGGAAATAGAGAGGGGGGAGAGGGAAAGCAGAGAAGTGGGGGAGGGAAGGTGGAGGGAGATAGAGAGATTAAGAGAGAGAAAGAGAGAGAAAGAAAGGTTTAAAAATTAGTTTAGTTTAATCCAATCCATATGAGAGCCACCTTATGCCTAACCCACAGAATTTAAGTCTATAGTTGAATTGTAGGAATATTAGATTTGATTTCACAGTGAAATATGATGCATCATAATCCTGAATGATAACCCGCTGAACAAATGGTCTCTTACTGAGAAAAGCCAAAAGTGCAAGTTCCTCTTCTTCTCGCAGTAATGGAAAAGCTGGAAGTTGATTATCTGTGAATCTAACTTTTGGGAGAGCAAGGAGCCTTTGTGCTTTGAGAAGCTCACAGAGGTCTCAGTTTCCACTCTTCTGGTTCACCCTACACCTCCCTACCTCTAAGCCTAGTGTTTGTGTGAAATGGAAGTCCGTCCCATAACTTTCCACCCGGTCATGCTTTTATGACGCAAAGGAGGAAAGCCACAGAGAGTGGATTTGTGCATCGCTTTGAAGAAAAGTTGGCCTGTTTTTATCAGCCTAATGAAGCTCTGGCCCCGTTCTCTTGCCCGGTGTAAGCCTCACAGTGGGGACATTGAGCGCTTTCCAATCCATACCCTCCACAGATGCTATCTGCCAACTCTCTTAGCAGAAGAGTTCATTTGAAAGGGATTCTGGCTCGATGGAGGCTTTGTGAGCCTCCCAGCCTCATTACAAACCAATGGATATGCACTGACTGCTTAGTACTCAAAAGCCAGCCCAACAAAAGCTAGCCCATTATAGAAGGAGGGGCTGGGTCTCTCCTGGGCACTGGGCTTCCTTTGTTTTGTGTTTCAGCCCTCTTTCTTCTCTTCTCTTCTTTAACCACCCCAATCTAATCCAGATTGTGTAGCATTACTCTAGTGCTGGAGAGGCCCTTTCCTTCCTCTCTTATTTCCTACTTATTTCTTATTTTAATGGAAACACAGCTCCAAGAAAGACACTTCTTATTGGATGTTGTGCTTACTGTGGTCTGACCTCACCCTAAGCTATTACCCTGTATCTTCCACATTAGTGTGCTTCTTCCAACAGTTTCAGATCCTTTCCCTACTTGAAGCATGACTAACTCAGAGACCGATATTGTGGTTCAACCCAAAGACCAGAAAATCAAAGGAGCCAGCCACTGCCCCTTATCTTTACCTCAGTCTAAAATGGCAATCCTGTCTCCAGTAATCTCAGAATGAAACTGTGTCTAAGATTTGTCTCCTTCCATTTTATAATCCTCTCTGGAGCTGGGATTAAAGGCGTGTACCGCCCAGTTTCTATGCGAACTAGTGTGGCTGCTGGGATTAAAGGTGTGTGTTAGCACTGCCTGGTCTGTAAGGCTGACTAGTGGGGCTGATTTACTCTCTGATCTTCATGAAAACTTTATTTATTAAAATACAAATGAAATGCTACTATACCTCTTTACCCAGGGACACACCCTTACAACAAGGCAAAGGGAACCAGAAACTTTTGCCCACCCTTTATGACAAAAGCTGGAGTTGGCTGGCCCAGACCCTTCCTCTCTTCTTGTCTCATTATCTTTTATCTCTGAGGAAATTATAGAGCACTTTTACATTCCAAATTCAGAGACAGAAAAGTATCAAACCCTTGCAATGACATAATAAGAACCTTCATGTGGGGAAAAAAAATCACCCAAAATGGAGGAGGTTCAAATGTTGTAAATTCAAGTATTATGATGAAGTCCAGTTCTAGGGAGTTTCCCCTTCTCTGAGGAGCTTGAATATTCTCTGTTTGCAGGACCGCACCTCCTTGTCTTTCTTTTCTGAAATAACCACAGTAAACATGGATGTGCATTCATTCTGGGTTATCCTCCACAATAACCATATTAAATAGGTCAGTTAATAATTATCCTTACGTACATGGGAATAAGAGATAAAGCAATCTCCCAATCACAAATTTAGTAAGGAAGGGGTGTGTGGAAAGGCAAGTAATCTTCTCTATGAAGTGTGTGAGCTAAGACTCTATACTGTCTACTTCTGCACAGAAGGGTCAAAAAAAAAAATAAACCCAGGAAAGTAGGAAAGAGTTAAGAGAGCCTCCCCAACAGCCATAAATGACCACCCTTTCTCTACCCTTTCCTCTTGCACACTGAAGAGGCCTCCCTTCTCTTACCTTTGAAGTTGCAACCCTGAACTCTAAAGTTTCTTCTAAATAAAAGAGACAATATTTGGGAAACAGGCACACCAAATTTAACCTCCAAATCCCTCGTTACCAGTCAGTGCAACTGAAGAATTTATTGAATGTTCTTGATTTTGTACTTCCTCATCCAAAAAAAGTATGGAAGATAGGATCATATTGTATTCAATGTGAAAAGGAATAAAATGCATTTGAAATATGGCTCCCTATCACTTCCTCCCAGAGTCTCCAAGAAAAGGCCATTAAACTGATCCACACTCACGACTTCCTAAGCTTCATATGTCAGTTCCCAGGGGAACTGCTTTTAAACACACTGGAATGCTTTAGGCCGAAAGGAATGTGTTTCTACTTAGAGAATTTGAATATTAGAAGTGGAGGTACTACATCTCAAAGTCTTTCCATGTAGCAGACGTGCTTTATTTTTGTGGTGAAGTGACTAAATGGGAGTCCCCAGTGAGTCACAGAACTTTGAGAGAGTTTGTCTCATTATTAAACACAACCTACCAACAATGTTCACCTGCAAAGATCTTGGAAAAGGGTAGATACACGGTCGACAAGACGCCTTCACTTGGGGAGCTGGCTTCCACGCTAGTCTCCCATTCTCAGTTCTGTCCTTTCTTCCTTGTATGGGGAATCAGGAGTTCTTGCTGTTGGTCATATAGAACAAGAGCACTTCAAAGCACAGCGATTTAACAAAGAATGGCCATGACAGGAAAGATTAGAAATGGCTGCGGGATTATTTTCTCCACTAGTTTTCTAACTGCTAAGAAGCCAGGAGAGAGGCCACACAGCCCTTTGACAGTTGTGAGTTCCAGGGAAATTTCCCCCTGGATTTATGAAATCTGTCACTGCCCTTCATTGCATTCATATGTACATAAGACTGTGCTGCCTGCACCAAATCAAACTTTCAACAGTCAATTGACCTCCAGTTCAAGACGAGAACCTAGCTCAAGAGAAATGATTCCATTCTGATCTCAGAGTAGGACTATTCCCTCAGGACAGGATGTGCCTCATGGGAAGTTTCTGGTCAAAGCCAATCCAGCCCCAAGTACAGAACCACATCCTGTAGTGAGTTATAACGCTGAGCAGTAGCCATTGCTCACTCTGCAATTATGATTGGGCTGGAAGTGGTGTGTCTGGCAGACTAGGGCTGCAGATCTCTTTGGTCTTGCCTTCCACTCCCAGCTCACTAGTCAATCTGATTTATTCATTCAACAACATTTTTTGAGCCACTACTAATGCCAAGTTTTCAGGATGGGCAGAGATTAGAATCATATTGATGGTTGCTTTTACCAACTGGCCTATAGCTGTCAGGAGAACTGTGTGTATAGATTGAAGGCCCAGATAGCACCAGCAGTTCTCCATGGACAAGGTACAGAAGATTCAGGGTCACAAACTAAAGAGACTCTGGTAAATCCTTCTCATGAATCCTGACTGTTCATGAACCAGAATCTATGTCTGGGGAGATGACTCAGTAGGTAAAGTGTAAGTTTGGTTCCCAGAATCCATGTAAAATAGCCAAGTATGGTGGTGCCTGACTGTAATCCTAGAGGTGGAGAGGCAGAGATAGGAGTGTCCTGAGGGTGGGGTTATCCTTAGAAACAAAAGTATCATAACCAAACAATCTAGCTTAACTTGTGAGATCTTGGTTCAGTAAGAGACCTTGTCTCAAAAAAAAAAAATAAGGTTACAGCCATTGAGGAAAACATTTAATGTCAACCTCCTACCTCCACATGCATACACACATGCATGCACATGCCCCCCACAGGCATACAAATACACCCCCCCACACAGATACACACACACACACACACACACACACACACACACACACACACACACACTAGTCCCCAGTTCCCCCCAAATTCCAGTCTCTTTAAAGAACTTAGACTCAAGGTAATAAAGGAGGATAATTTTTTATCCAATTTGCTGTAAACAATTCTTTCTTTTCTTTATTGTGACTAATCTTTTAATGTCAAGATTTGCCTTACATATACTAATAGTGACAGAATTGACTGAGTAAGAATTAATCATCAATTTCTTCTGCCTTTGCCTCAGATGAAGGGAATAGATTTGCAGAGAGGGGCAGCAAGGCCCCAATGGTAGCAATCATGTTTTTTTTTTTTCTCTGCTGTGTACTGACTGGTTTTAAAAAAGCTTTTCCCCGTTGGATGATTTGATATTTACATAAAAGCAAACTTTCCATCGCGTTCTTCCTCTCCTCCACAAATTCTATAACCATTGTTCATCTCTTAAAGCTGGGAAATAAATGTGAGCACAGTGTTGTACTAAAACCCACAAAGTTCATACAGGCCTTACAAATTGTTTTCACTAAGGTACTGTTTCTCCAACCATCAGCAGACAATCTATGATGTGATAGCACATTTATGGACACCATTTGCTTATGTATTGTTGTTAATGACTGACTCTTAAATTTAGACACCTGACATCCCAGTGCAGTCCAGAATATAGGAAAGTGACTTAAATGCAGTTGAAATGTCCTTTAATTTCTTTTAGATAGAAACAAAGTATAACCAGTTGTTCTTTTACCTATTAACTATGGTCAGACTGAATGGTGGCCATTTTAATTAAAGATACTAAGGTCCGTTGATGAAGGAGAGAGAAGAGATCAAATGCTACAAAGAATTCTGCGTCACTTAGGAGCTATGAGCTTTAGTGATCATTCTCATAAGGCACACAATGAGGTGAGAAACCGTGGTTATAGGCCACCTTGCAAAATCAACAAGGAAGTATTCCACTGTCTTGAAACATGGAGAAGTGGAACATTTTTTGATGTTATGAATAACTATAACATGGCCAAATCTGTTCCGAAAATCTACTACAGGGTACCACATGCTCTGTTTCTATACATGATACCACAACACTGACAAAAAGGCCAGTATGTATTTCAGAAATACTTCAAAAACAAAGAGTATATGTTTTAGAAATGAAATATAATTTTATCATTTCACTCCTTCCTTTTCCTTCTTCCAGCACCTCTCTTATGTCTCTCATATCTCTCAAATTATAGTTTCTTTATCTTTGTTTACACAGGCACATTTAGTATATACAGTGGTGCTCTTGCTTGTATATATTTCAGGGATGACCTCTGGCATTGAATAACCATTTGTGGACTCTTCTTTGGGGAAGAATATTTCTCCTGCTCTACCTTAACAATCAATAAATTTACTGATGTCAACTCCCAAACACACTGTTACCATAATACAATGCTTATATCTAGATTTCTTTAGAATCCATACAAACATTCTAACTATAAACTCCTTTAAATAATATACCATAAAGAATTCCTTCTACTAAATATGAATCACAACGCCTTGACTTTGCAGGATTTATTGAATGATTTAGAAACATATGCACAATTTCTCATTTTGTCCTAAAGAAGTTTTATTCCTGTCTCAAGTGTCTCTGCAATACCCCCTTATCTTTTTCACATTGGTTTCTGTTTTTGACCCAATATCCAGGGAATATTGTCACTTATCTCATTTCTGTGGCAAAATGCCTAGCAAATGCAGCTTAGGAAAGGAGAGCTTTATTTTCATTTACAATACCAGAAGATACAATTCACCACACTAGGAAGATGCAGCAGCGTGAGCAAGAGGCATCTGGTCCCATGTGCCCACATTCAGCAAAGTGTAGAGAGTTAAAAGCTAGTGTTCAGTTTAGTTTTTATTTCGTGTGTGACCACAGCCCAGAGAGTGATGCCACCCAGTTAGAACAGTTCTCTCTGCTCAGTTACACAAGGTACTACATCATGGGCATATGCCTTATGTATCTCTATGATAGTTCTAAACCCCATCAAGCTGACAATCCAGATAAACCATCTCAAAGGATAAAATCCTTTATCTTATGTCTTTGAGTTTGGTGTTGATGTTTTGTTTGCTCTAGTTTAATTATTACATTTTCCTTAAACAGCCTATGATCCCGTATTCTCTATAATTTGAACTGCTCAAGCTAAGAGCTCTTGCATCATCAGCTCCTGTAATCTTACAGTACCCATACTCTTTCCTCTCATGAGGGAGTCTGTTCAGTGTATCATAGTACATGGTAGCCACAACATAGTTTTACCTAAAATGGTGAGGGGATGTTCTATCGCAGTTGGGGAATTACTAGACCTGGTAAACATTTCTTATTACAAAGGAAAATCTATCCCAAACACACCAGTGTATGTCAAAATCAAGTTTGTTTGGCATTATGTAGGAGGTCGGGGGGGTGGGGGGGGCTATTCAATGGGATCCTAGATCTTCAATTGTGAAATCGAAGGAAAACTCAAATAGCATCAGGGTAAAACCACATGTATGAATGAAGATGCATGCTTCATAGTGTGTCTGTGGTGGTCACAGGACAATTTGCAGGTATCTCTTCTCTTGTACCATCATTTGGATTCCAGGGTAAATGTCCTTCCCCACTGAGCCTTTTCAGTAGTCCCATTTCTCAAATGTGCATGCATACGTGTGTGTGTGTGTGTGTGTGTGTGTGTGTGTGTGTGTGTGTGTAATTATCTTCCTTTTGTAGTTTTTAAAAGCAAAACTTTTTACCCCAAAGTTATCCAGGAGACCTTCCAGGTAGTCATGACGGCATCAGATGATGTCAAGCCTCTAAGATAAGCTACAAGAGCTACTGACTTGGCACTGTAAGCTCCCAGGACCAGGTTGGGGGGACTGATTGGGTGTCTGGGAAGAGGGATAACAATGGATACTGTGCTTGGGAAGTCAAGGGATTGATGTCAGGGCTGAGGCTACAGGAACAGCCCTAGAAGTGGGAAGACTGAATGGTGAGCCGTGAGAAGCTGTGCTATTGTGGTACACCGAGAAGCACTGTGGCTGCAACCGAGAGGTCTGTAAATAAAATATGTTTGGAGCCCAAAGTAGAGCAGATGATTACAAATGGTTTTGTAGCATAAACACAGCTGGAGCCATTTTATTTAAATGAACAGAAAGGGCAGCTTTTTAAAAGCATAGCCCATCTTGAGATTCATAAAACTGCACCCAATGCAAAAGCCTTGGCCAGCAAGCTCAGTAAAACATTCGGGACAACTGGGGTCAAAGAGTCTTTCACAAATATATTAAGGAAGAAAGGCATACTAAAGGGAGGGAGAGAGAGAGAGAGAATGAACAGTCTGCTAATAAATCAGAAAAGGAATGAAAATCATGATAGCTCAAAAATGACTGACTTACTGAACTGACGTATGGTCAGAAAAATAGATGTTAGCAACGAGGTTAAAGGAAAGCAGTGTAGGTTATTAGAAAGCAATGGGTGCTCAGTCCATATAAAGTAGCTATTGATGGAGAGCACTGTTGGAGAATATTTGAAAAATCGAATGCATAAATCAGTAGCCTGGGAGAAAACGTTCCTTGGCTCTCGCCGAGGATGATCTAGTCCTTTGCTCTGCGAGCGATACTCACCTCAACTCTGACTAAAACAAAACAGGAACTCTGTACCTGTCATAAAAAAAAGAGCTATGGAACCCAAACAGAAAGCAATCACGAAGTAAAGCCAGGCTTTAAAGTAAAGCAGGACACGGAAAACAAGTTGTAGGTGAAACTGTAAAAAGTTGATATTGCAGAAAACAGGCTGTAGCTAACGTGATGGGGGAATTTCAGAGTTAAGCGGATGCTCAGTAGAGAAAAATAAATAAATAAACAGGCTGGTAATTTGGGGCTATGTTCTCTCCTTGTCAGTTTCTTTTTTGCCCTCTTGAATTTAAACTCATTCGAAATTTACTCTACTAAAAGTTACAGTGATGCCACGGATCCAAGTTGTCTGGTAAACCCCTCCAGAATCTGCTAGATTGTGAGTAACTCAGATCCTCGCTCAAACCAGGCTCAAATTTCGTATTGTGCCTTATGTAATAAAATTTCTAAAGCTGGGGTTAGCTTTGTGAGAGTTTGATGCCTAGTCCCAGTATTGACCCCAGGATCCTTTGCCTCCCCTTGTTGTGATGCACTTTCCTGGGATGACCTACATTCTAAGCCTGACGTCATTACAGTCCTGAGAACTGTTCCAGATCTCACAGCCAATGTTTTCTCAGTGACACAGACAGAAGGGAGCCGACTCCTTTGAAAGCAGCGCTGGAGCAGGTTTTAGTATGCGTCCCGGTGGCTAGAGAGATGGCTCAGCAGTAAGAGTGCCTGGAGTTATCCTGCTCCAAAAGGTCCCACACTCCCTTCTGGTTTCCACAGTCTCCTCTCTCTTTCATATAAACATATATAAATAAAATAGTAAATCTTAAAGTAATTTAAAAATCTATTGTGATTGGACAGACAAATATAGGTCTTGATCCAGAAAGAGTCGGTTTGCCCAGGATATGAAGGGAAAGTGGCAGGATGTACCAACTAGCTCAGCCTGGATTGTGCACTTCTTTGCTTCTGCAATCAGATGTCAAGTCACCCTCCATAGAACTATATGGACCTGACTGCCCAAATGAAACAGATAATTTACGGAAATTAACAATGGTGGTAACTTAGAGGCAACTGCTTCCTGTCCAGATCTCTACTAGAACGCTAGACGTACAATAGGTCAGTGGACTTGCACAAAGCCAGGAACCTCCAGGCTGCCTTTCATCTTAGTGCTTCTAATGTCCAACTTCTAATCGTTTTCTTTCCAAATGCCTCCTCGATTCCCAAGCGGACTGTGTGGTCTGGCTCAATAGCTAGATATAATTTAGTCTATTTTCACTAGAACAGATGCAGACTGTAGGATTTATACCAGGGACTGCCAGACACAAGGAAATAAGAAAACTTGAGACCCATGCCAAATTTGGGTCAAATGTCATTTCTAGGAAACAGGGCTCAAATACAGAGAGATTTAAACAAACCTTGGTAACTGAGACAGAGTAGGTGAAGTCAAAGATAAAATCAGATATGTGGAGCAGAGCGGAGGTGCAGCTAAACAATACTCACTGAGACCTAACTCTTGAGCCACGTAAACTATATGCACATGGAATACTAGGGCTGCAGATATGTCCACTGAGTAACACTTCCCTAGCATGTATGACACCCTCATTTGAGCCTTAGATGGAGAGGAAAAAATGTGGATTGTTGGACTGATTTGGATCCTGGTTCAGTTGTTTCCACACCAAACCTATTTCCTTTAAACAAAAAAACCTCATTCCAAGGGCTCTAATGATGCCTTCCAGTGTTCCTTCGATACATCTCACTTTCTAGTGTGCTTGGCATAGCTAGAGCAGCTCCACAACAATAGTTATGAAAGTAGATTGTTGACATCAGAGAATGGCCCCAAAAAGGTGTGTGCCATTTGCCCAATGTTGATTTTTGACCTGGGTATCAGGAGAGGAGATTTCAGTCAATGTATCCTCCCAAAAGCCTACCTCAGTTAAATGTGGGTCATTACAGCTATAGCTAAGTGCTGCAAGAAATAAATAATAATCTTGGCAATGAGTTTGTTAATGGCTTCAATTTTCCTTGCCCGCTGCTTTAATTTACCAATATACTTTATCTTAAAGTTACAATGTCACCATCCTAATTAAGCCCAACATAGCATTGCTGTCATTTGGACTTGTGAGCCTCGTGTCTAACTGTTCTACATTTTCTTATGGAGATTTTTTCTTTCCCAGGTTGTGCTAAAATTTCACTGTATGCAAACCTGGTGATGCATATGGTGCGTTTATTATTTTAAACACCGTCTGGAATCCGCTGCTTGTCTGCCTGCCCACTCTCTTTTTTTCACCTTTTTTCTTCATCTGTTGCATGCTCCCCCCTCTTCTTCCCTCCAGTATGTTTATGCATTCAGAGAAGAGTCTTCTGGGAAAATAATGGAAGGGAAAAGCTTGTGATTTATCATTACACTATAATGGGTGCCCTGCTTCCGCTGGAGGAGGTCAACCTCTCTGAGAGATACCACAGTCCCTCCTTATTAACGTTCTGTTCCCACTAATGGCTCGGGGTAGGGCAGCCAGGTCTTACAAGGAAGGCATTTAAGAAGGAGCACTTTGTTTAATGGAAGCTGGGGCTTTGACGGGGGACACACACAGCACCAAGCATTCCTAAGAGAGTGACATATTCACAGATAAAGAACTCCCTCCCCCCACCCCTAGGGGTAAGCCTTTAAAACATCAGCAGGCCTTTCCCCCGTTGCTTTCTTCTTCTTCCTCTTCTTCTTCTTCTTCTTCTTCTTCTTCTTCTTCTTCTTCTTCTTCTTCTTCTTCTTCTTCTTCTTTTTTTTTTTGTCTTTTTCAGTGTTTTCTTTCTGATTCTCCTTCTGACACACCTTTACAATTACGATTTGCAGTTTTCACCAGTCCTTCTTATTTCAGGCCCCCATCACCTCGTTCACTTGTTAAAGGATTCTTCCTGGGGTCGGCCCTGCTGCCAGCTCTCGTCTTAAGTCAGTGGTTTCATCACATTTCAGCCTTGTTTAACCCTTGTACACTCACTAAATCAAGTTCAAATTTTTTAGCAGAGGTCCGCCCCGGCTCATTCCAGTTCTTCCCTCCCTGAGAAATCCAGACCTGCACTGCCCTCTTAGCCACTGCATTAACCTGGAGCCAAGAGAATCAAACAGGATGGGGAAACAAAGAGGGGGTAAGCCCAAGCGCTTGAATCTCACAGTGCCCAAGAACAAACGGAATGATGACTTGTCTCATTTATTTGTTCATTCATTTGTTGTATGTGTGTGTGATGTGTATGAGTGTTCACCTGTGTGGTATGCATGTGTGCATATGTGCACGTATGTGCTAATAGTACGGGAGGGCCAAGGTTGATGCTGGCTGTTGTCCTCCTCCTTGCTTGCCTTCCACCCTACGTGTTTTGGCAAGATCTCCCACCCAGTGAACCCAGAGCTCACGAAATGAGTTAGTATGCCTGGCCAGTTTACTTAGGTGATCCTTGACTCTACCTTCTGAAGTTGGCCCCATGCTTGTCTGTCATTTACAGAGGTGCAGGGGATCTAACCCCTGGTCCTTATCCTAGTATTGTGGGTGGGTGTTTTTACGGTGAGCCCTATTCTCAGCCCCATAGTGTGACCTTTTCCAGCAATGCTTTAAAGGATGTGGAGACACATCTTACACAGAAGACAATTCATTTTGTGTCTCAATCCTGGCCACAGAGCTTGGTCCATGGTAGAAAATAATACAAGAAAGAAATAGCAAAAGATAAGATTAATGCATGAAATTCCAAGATAAAATTTAAAGAAAAAAAAAGAAGAATTAGACATGGGGCATTAATTTCAAAGTGTGTTGCCAGGAAATGAGTAGTGAGTTTAAAAACCCATCCCCACCTAACGATACGTGATGAGCCGCAGAGGATGGCGCCAACGGCATTGTCCGTTTCACACATGTAAGTACCCCCTAATTATTCTCTTCAATATAAATGATGCAAGATGGCTGCAGAGGAGGGAAAAGTTCACACAGGCACGTTTGCTACGTGGTATGATTTATTACCACTTTCCAGAAAGGGATAAAAAGAGAGAGGCTTCCCAAGGTCACAAACTAGCTGCAGGAGTGTTTATGAGCAGGAGACAGTCACTACTTCCAGCTCCTCTCTGGTTCTGAAGCTTAAATGCTGCAGTTCATTGAGTCATAGGTTGCTGGTTTAATTGACTGTTGAGAAGACACACAACATCGACGTTTCAGACTCGTGTTTGTTATGACATGGTCTTGGTCTATTATTTAGTGACTAGCTAGTGAACCGCCTGGCCCTTAATCCACTGTTCGAAGGCATTTTAAGCATAGTTCTAATGTAGGTCTGTGTTATGAATTCCTGAAGGCACCAAAAGCATATACCATGTACAGATTGGCTAAAAAGTAACTGTACACTCAAAAGAGGATTATGCAAATATTAAAATTAATGCAGAATAAATATATATCCAAGCTAGTATTTAGATTGAAAATTTAAATTCCAAAATAACATTTACTGAAACAATTTTTTTTTCCATTGCAGCAAAGCCACGTTGTGTAGTCCAGGCTAAGCTTGAAGCATTGTTCCTGCTGTTCTACACTGTGGAGTCCTGAGATTACAGGTATGGACCACCACCCTTGACCTCTGATGAAACTTATGATTTTGTTTTCTAATTGATTTTACAGTCTCTGTCACTCTCCTAAAAAGCTAGACAAGAAGTTAACACTGTGTGCGTGGGGCAATGTGTTGACTGGGTAAGAAGGGTCATTTCATTCAAACCTCTTATCAAGAAAACATTTAATTTGATGTAAAAGTATTAATTTGTAACGGGTACTCTGACATCTAACCCTACTTTTGTCCTACATGCTTCGAAATAATTTTGGATTTATTCTGAAGTCACAGCATGAGCTTCAACCTTGATTGGTTGTATGGGACAGCTCATGGGAGCTTATGAAAAATGCCATAGATATCTTTCTGAATGGATTCCTAATGCAGGTTAACTTAGGGCCTGGGAGTCCTGCCCCAAAGCAGGTGGTACCATCTCATATATGAAGGCCCAGATGAAAGAACAGGATAAGAAGAGAGAGCACAGTATAGTGTAGATACTATTTCTTTTTGCTTCCTGGCTGTCACGAGAGGAGCAGTTTTCACCTATTCTCACCTTATACCGTAAATGTTCTGCCTCATTGGAGACCCAGAAACAAAGAGCTAAGAGGTCATGGACTCTCAAAATCCTCTCAAAATCAACACATGTAATGATAGTGCACATGGATAGAGAGGGTCTTGTGCCATCCGTCACTGAAGGAACCTAGGAATAGTGGTCCATCTGTTTTCCCATCTACATGTCCATCTGTACATATTATTATCTATCTGCCCATCTATCTATCTTTATTTAACATGCTATTAATAAAATAAAAATGACAATTTACAGGACAAAGCAAAATCAATTTTTATAGTTCTAAAGTCTAAGACATCCAAGGTCAATCTCTAGGAAAGCCAGTCGATCGAGGTTTTAAATGGTGTTTTGGTGAGGTTAATGTCAAGTCAACAGCTATAGTCATCTGCAAGGAAGGAATCTCAATTGAGAAAATGTCTTCAGAAGATCAGGCTGGAGACAAGCTTGTAGGGCATTTTCTTAGTTAATGATCAATGGCAGAGAACCAGGTCCATTGCAGGTAGAGATATCACTGGGCTGATGGTCCTGGAGTCTATGAGAAAGCAGGCTGAGTAAGCCATGTTGAATAAGCAAACCGGTAAGCAGCACCCCTCCGTGGCCTCTCCATCAACTCCCGCTTCCAGGTTTTTACCCTGTTTGAGTTGCTGTCCTGCCTTCCATCAGTGATGGACAGTGATTTGGAAGCATAAGTCAAACAACCCATTTTTTCTTAAAGTTGTTTTTGGCTAAGGTGTTTCATAGCCATAGAAACCTAACTAAGACTTATGGTCATCTTGTACCATTACATAGTAGACAGAGAAAGTGAGCCCTGATCCCCAGTCTCACTGGGGAAAATAAGATTTTATGCTTATGACCTCATCTAAACTTTATCCTATCACAAGGACTAAACCATTACATTGGGAATCATGATTTTGAAATTAGAATTTGTCATATATAACACTTAATCCATAGTTCTGTTTGTTCTCTCTCTATATATCCATTTACTTAGGTATATACACATAATGTAAGTTCAACATGTAATTAGAATATGCTCTATCAACAGAGGATTAGAGGCATGAACCTAGACACTAAAGGAACAACATTGTATTCCAATGTTCTTTTGAAAATTATTTAGCAGAATCTACTAATACATAATGGTAAATATGCAATTTATTTCCTGTTTTAGCTTAATATGGATCTTTTTCTCTGTAATACTGCTCTCTGAGTAAGAAGACTAAATTCATCTATTACTTTTCAATCAGTTATCATTTTATCACTGAATAAAACACAATTATATGTTGTTAAATAATTTATTCAATTATTGCACTAGCCAGAAAATAGTCAACTATTAAACTCTTCTTTGTATAAAATTAATAACTGAATACAGAAGAAAATAATTTGGCATTATTAAACAATCGCTACTTAATTACTTCAGTTAGCAAAATCTAATAAATAGCATTCAATCAGTTTTCCTACAGTTACGTTATTTGCTAAATTGTATTTAATCTGCCCTTAAAAACAAGATACATTTTTAAAACTCACGTAATTTTAAGAAAATTAAACACCTCAATATATCAAAGATAATTTTAAGATAAAACCTTTGTTTTGTTTTTTTTTTTAAGAAATTCAAGCTTTGACCAGTCTCACAAAAACCCAAATTTGATAAATCCAAATAATTTTTCATCTTTGGATTTAATAAAGAATGAATTAACTCTTTAAGATGATAGTATTTATACATTTAGTAACTTTGAATGTTAATCCAACCTTAATTTTTACCTATGAGTTCTGTCTCTGCAATCATAGATGCGGCACTGAATAGATGGATTCTATCTAGTATTTTATCATATAAAATATTGTTCTAGGTTTTTATGTTCACAAATGCCTTCCTCCATCAAAATGTAATTTCCTGAAGCACAGAGGACAATATGTCTGTGCATGTGTATCTGTGTGTTTTAATTCTCCATCTACTGGAATAATTGCATCCATATTGGAAACTGAATCGATAGGGAACAGATAAATTGGCTAATGATTAGCTCAGAATGTTGACTTAAGCTTACAGGGCTCTATTTGGAGAGGTCACAAGTTTTAAGCCATTTTAATGACCCAATCACAAGGTTTTCTAAACTTAGCACATCCTATTTTCAAGATTAGCTGTTAGTCACATCTCTGAATCCTAATGCCAAGATAATTAAAAATTGAAAGACATCAATAGTGCTGTTTTAGCCTATTTGAGAAACCATGTAAAATGGCTTAGGCTCAGCTATAACTAAAGTACCTCAGAAAAGAATGTGATTACATTATGTTCTTTTGGCTGAGTGAAATGAACATGATTTATCTTTTTAAATTGCTCTCTATGATTCTTCTAATGACTTGACATTTGATCATTATTTTCGGAGTACTATTTAAGTTCATATCTCATTCCTCTTTCAGGTTTTCACAGTCACTGATTTCACTTTTATTTTAAGTCCATCTCAAATATTGAATCTTTATGAGATTTCTTAGATATTCCTTTCCTAATCTTCCCCAATCACATTTTTTTTTTAAATTTCTGCCTGAGTGAAGACCATTTTGTGTCCTCCACTGAAGCTCTTCTTGCTTTGAAGAAAATCGAGATCTTTGCTCTCTTCTCAGAAGACAGACCTTGAACTTGTGTTGCTTGCATAAACATACTCAAGATTCATCTTCCGTTTTCTAGGTGGATGCAAGAAGCGAGGTGAGATCAAGACTCACCTTTCTTTGATGACTGCCCTGCTGGGGCATAATAGATGATGATAAGAACTGGACAAAGATAGGAATGACTCTAAGGGCTCCTAATCTGCCACCTTTCCCGCCACTCTTTCCTATCCCCTGCTTTTTAAACCTCCGTTGTCACAACTGATATGAACCCAGTTCTGCTCCTGCCTTGGCAACTCAGGCATCCATCAACGTAGATTTCTCAACCTTTCTGGCTCTCTGCAGTACCCCACCCACAGCAATTTGATGGTGTCAGATACAGAACTTCTGGGCAGCTGCACAGATGTGAAGGTTGCCAGGGGCTCTGCCAGTCGCAATAGAATCCCACCCAACACTTTTAGATACACATGTTGATTTGTCAACACTGATAGGACTGCTTTACCTTACCTGCCTTAGTGAGGAGCCAGCAGGGAACTGTTAGCTAGTTTTTGTAGCATTTCTTTTGAAAATGGTTGTTTTTACAGTTTTTATTCTCTCTCTCTCTCTCTCTCTCTCTCTCTCTCTCTCTCTCTCTCTCTCTCTCTCTCTCTCTCTCTCTCTCTGTGTGTGTGTGTGTGTGTGTGTGTCCCTACAGAATCCAGAAGAGGGCACTGGGGCCCCTGGAGTGAAAGTTACAGGTGACCGTGACCCATTCCACATGGGTGCTAGGAACTAAACTGGGTATCTTTGGAAGAACAGAGAGAGCTGTTAATCACAGAGCCATCTCTTCAGGTCATTCTGGCCATTCCCAGTGCTACTGTTATCTACTGTTGTGGCAAGTAGCATAAAAGTCAGTGATTGGTTTTTTTTTTTTTGTTGTTGTTGTTTTGTTTTAATGAAATGAAACTCTGTCTCTCCACCCCACTTAATTTTCCTTTCAAGTTAAAAAGGAAGTCTTCAATATATTTGCATTTCAAATTCAAATTTTGTATTTAAGGCACTTAGCAGGGTCCTTTGCACATTGACAGCTTCCTTTTTAGCTTCTCCCAGACTGGGCTCTGTAATGTGTTGAGTCTTAATTTGTAGAATCTGTGCATTGGCATACTGTTTAATTAGGCTCCCGTGTCAACTTTAAATCCAGTACCATCAGCATCTAATGAAATAACAGAAGCACTTGGCTTCTGCATGGTGGATCTGAAGAAAAGCACTTTCTTTGACTGGCTGACTCACTTAAAAATAAATTAAAAAGTAAACAAATAAAGATAATGGGGGAAAATGAGAACTTGGTTTCCAAGATGAGGTATTCCTATGGTCACGGATGTAAAACAGGAGAAAACAGAATCCAAGTGACTATTAAGAGAAATCACATGGATCCTCCTCTACACAATTAGCAAAAATTTGAACAGATGGGAGAAAATTAAATTTATGCATATAAAATTATTTTCTCCTTGGCTAACATTACAGCTTCAGGTGGGCTTCACTTTTTTCCCCCTCTTATCAGTTGAATGCAGGGGCTCTGATGGGAGCTAAGAGAGAACACAGGTGATATAAACATATTCTTAGCCCTCAAGGAGGCTACAGTCAAACAGCTGAGCAGCGGTGATAAGACAAACACACAGCAAGACCAGCTTGTGACTTTGGGAATACGGGCTAGCATTTACTAACCTCATGCTTCCTTTCCAGTGAAATGGGAATGCTAGCATCAACAGCAAAGCATTGTCCAGGTTAGATAATTGGTGCAAAGTGGTATGCTTCTTTCACTGCCATGCACATAGCAGATACACAGCATTGTTAGTATGAACTGAATGCTGAGGCGCCTTCTTAAAGAAGGAAAATTTGATGCATCCTGTATGTACCAGTTCCCTATTGCTTTTGACTCAATTAACACAAGCTTAGTGACTTAAAGCAGTATATCACTGCATGGTTCTGAAGGTCAGAGTTCAAAGTCAGTTTTCCTAGGCTCTACCTAACATGTTGACATGTCTTCCTTCTTTTCGAAGCATCTACATGCCTTGGCGACTCACTTTTCTCCTCTTGCTGTTTCACACCCTCGACATTAGTTGATACAGAGCCTCCTCCTTCTCTATAAAAAAATGTTGTCCTTATTATTTGGGGGAGGGGGAGATTTGTGTAACCAATTACCTAAGGTCACACTTATTTAGAGACCCTTAACATAGTCACATTTAAGAGAGTCCTTTTGTTTCATAAAGTGACCATACCAGGATTCAGAAAGAAATCACTGTTGTGGTTCAGTTTATCATATACCTTTTGGGGAAAATACTCTGAAGGTTGGGTATAGCATGTTGTCAACTAATCTTTATCCATTTAACCAGCTGTTCCATAGTTCCTTATGGATGCTTCAAGGTACCCTAGTCTTCTCTGGGTGGTACATTATTCAAAGTAATGCATTCACTTACATTTCAAAGATAATGAAACAAAACTTATAGACACTACTGCTTAGGGAAAAGACAGTGCATGGGATTACTTTTGATATGAGATGGTTCTGTCTTGGGTTTTTTTGTTTGCTTTTTCCCTTTTTGATCTTTTTTCTTTCCTTTTTTTTTTTTTTTTAAAAAAAATGATCCCAATGACAACATCAATATAGCTTAGACAGAATCAAGGTAATTTCATAGGGCTTCTGTAGTTCATCTATTAAGATAGCATGTATCTCTAAATCTTAGATCTTTGACCTTTGGGGAAGCCCCAGGCGTGGAGATTGTGAAAGCCAATTTTCTTCCTTATCTTTGGTCTTTATTCAAAGTAATATGCTCCAGCACCACCACAAAAAGTTGTCCCTTTAAAAGAAAATTATACATTTTGGAGGGTTTATTTGCAGGAAAGTAGCTTTTCCTATCTGTTTCATCAAAGATGCTTTTGTTTTCTCATGGGAGAAGAGCCTCCATTGAAGTTTAGATCTAGAGTTTCCCTGTCTTCTCCCAATTAGTCAGCTCAGTACGAATGCATCAAACTTCTCAGGGACAGAGGAGGGCTTTCCTTTTGAGTCTCACAGCAAGCCAATACAGCACTTCCTAAGATTCTACATTACAAGTCAGGAGCAGAGTCCATAGAAGTCAAACGAGTCATACAAGCCTATACCACATGGTCAGAAAAAGAACTTGACACTGTCTTTCTCCAGTTAAACTGTCCTTTACACACTGACCATAGGTCAGCACTCAATAGGCTGTATTGTAGACTTCCAAGTTTTGTTTTTGAAGTTCAGTAATGACAAGATTATTCAATTCTGGTAGACGTATATCTATCTTAGTTTAATATGTGGGGGGAACATTAACAAATCTTAACTTTGGAGGGAATGCTGCATTCTGATTGGTTAATATACCTTGATTAATCAGGGCGTAAGCTGGACATGACTCAGAAATTATAGGTAAAAGATATGTAGATTATAATTATACATGCTTTTTTGTTTAATTTTGCTTTTTCTTCAGAAGTCCTCTGCAATAAGAGTTAAGACTGAGTCATCTTTGACCAAGTACTTTGATGAATCTTGGTTTTAGTGAACACACACACACACACACACACACAGAGAGAGACAGAGAGAGAGAGAGAGAGAGAGAGAGAGAGAGAGAGCAAGAGACAGAGACAGAGACAGAGAGACCGAGGGAGACAGCGAAAGAGAGGGAGAGAGACAGAGAGAGGCTCTGTTCACTTTTCTGCCTGGCTCTGGGGGCTTCAGTTACTGTGTTACAGGGCTTGCCCTAAATGTTCAACCCATCTGCTCAGGGAATGCTGCCTTCACCACAATTATCTAATCATATTACAGTAGAATATCAAACACAGCATGAGTGACAAGGGTGGGGCCATGCAAAGTAAAGGGAAACAGGAGGATTCAACACAAAGCACGGTGCCAAGTATGTGTCTAAAGTGTAAAATGTACATTCCTGTCTTCGAGAAGCTTCTGGAGGCTTATGTTAAGAAATGAAATGAGCCGATTTGGCATACTGGCTTGACTGAGAAAACTGTCAATTCTAAACAGTCTGCCCAACATGACTGGGGCTCTTGCAGAACACGCATGCATTTGCTACCGCCTCCTGAAGGCAGCATTGCGCTTGTGGAAAACTAATGACTGCCTTGTATGATCTTTTGAATGAATATGGTCTACTGTGCACAAATCACGTGAAAATATATTTAAATAGGGCATACCTTTCTGCTTGCCTGAGCTCAGCTTGCCCTGTTATACCTGACCCTTTCCACATGTAGGTTGTCCGCCTGAAACCTCAGTGCACGTTTGCAACTGTTGAATCTGTCTCCACAGCATCCTTTATTGTCTTGTGATTTAAAGCCTTTAATTAAGCTTTGACCACCTCTGTGGCCATTGCAGTTTTTACAGTTGGCAATCTAGGGTTAAGAGGACTCTACTGTCTCTGCTACATGATGTTTATACACTATCTCTGACAAACCTTCTATATCATTTGAGGAAACACATACATAATAAAATCATCAAGTTTCCTATTGAAATTATTGGGAGTTTCAAGATAGGAGGATCAGAACAACAAACACTCTGGAGGTGGAGCCTGTCCAGGCTGGAAACCCATGATGATGACCCTGGGGCATAGGAGTGAAAGGTCATCTTGTTACTACATTGCTTCTCTACTACATAGCTCTTTCAGCTTGAGTGGGATGAACATCTATGGAGTGGGAGAAATGTAAGACTCTTACTTCGTATTCTCCTCATCAAATGACTGGGAAAATGGGGTAGATGGTGTGTCACTAGCAGGAAAGATAAACGAGACAACTTAACGTAAAAACTAATCACTTATTAAGTCATAACCTTTCCTTTGGTGTTCATGCCTAAGATCTCGTATCACAATATAAGTATCATACAGTTTCCAAAGTGTTGTGTCTTTAAAATTTCAAAGACTTTAAATGCACAACCTTTTTAAACATCAAAAATCTCTCTAAACCTCCAAAATCTCTTTAAAGTTACAAGTCTCTTTAACCATAGGTTCTTGTTAAATCAAAACAACTTAATACTTTCTTATTATAAGACAGGACAACCATGGCACAGTCATAATCAAATCAAAGCAAAATAAAAAAAATTAAAAAACACAAAGAGCTCAGTGTCATGTGTCAAGAATCAGAGATTATGTCGTCATGGTCTTCTGGAAACCTCCAAAGGTCTTTTCGCACGTCTCCAGCTTCGTTTATGTAGTACATCCGCTTGTCTCCTAGAGCTTCCTCCACTCAACAGCTGCTGTGATCCCTAGCGGTCATCCCATGCTACTGGCATCTCTAATATGCTGGGTGCTTCTGTTACAACTGGGGTGTACCTTCGCCAACAGCTTCTTTTGGTTCTTACTGGGAACCCTGACTTGCCACATAGTGTCAAACCTCAAATTTTTTTCATGACTCCTTCAATCCTTCTACTGCAATGGAGGCTGAACCTTCACCTCCTGGCCTCATTTCAGGAATCCTAACTTTGTCACACAATGCCAATCTTTCCATGAGCTCTTCATGCCTTCAAAGCCAGTGCTCTCTTAAGTAATATCAAGTTCAGCTGCCAGCACAAGTACAGCTCTGGCACCTCTGGACCACAGATGCTGTGCACTGACGCTGAAGAAAGACTTCCCAGAATATTTGGTCTCAGTGATGATGATCTCTTCTTAATCCCAGCTGGTTCTTCAGCCCCAGATGCAGAATAAGTTTTCCCAGCAAAGCAAAAGTTACACTGTCGTGGTTATTAATTAATTTTTAAAAATATCACAGAAGTGGTCCTGATAGAATTCTCACAATAGCTCACCAAACTTTGAACATCCAATATCTTTTCTCGTGCAGCATTCCAAAGTCTCTTCACAATCCTCTCAATCAAACACACTTTAGTCACAGCACTGCCCCACTCCTGCTATGAATTTCTGCCTTAGTTGGGGTATCTATGCTATGAGAAAACACAATGGCAGAGCTACTTGTGGGATAATGGGTTTACCCCAGTTTACATCTCTCCGGTCAGGAACTCAGGCAGGACAGGAGTTTGGAGGCAGGAACTGATGCAGAAGGACCGTATGTAGAGGCCTACTGGCTTGCTCAACCTACTTCCTTATACAATCCAGGACCAACTACCAAGGGGTGACATAGCCCATTGGGAACTGAGCCCTCTCACATCAACAATGAATCAAGACAATGAACCACAAACTTGCCTACCAGCCAGTGTGCTGGATGCATTTTCTCAGTCTAGGTTCCCTCTTTCCAAATGTCTCTAGATTTGTGTGAAGTTGGAAAAAAAAATCAGCCAGCCCAATAAATAACAGTAGCCCTTTTATTTTCCCTTAGTGATTCCTGGCAAGTCTTCTGGGTAGTTGAAACCAAACCCTAACTATGTCATTAGCATTTTTAGCGCCAGAACCTCATGACATTACTACATTACTTCTTCATTGTAACCTACTAGGTAGAAACTTAAGACATAGCCCTCTTTCCATGGATCTTATGTTCTATATTATTACCATGCTTCATATTTGAAACAAATCAGAATTCAGGGGATT
Source organism: Microtus ochrogaster (assembly GCF_000317375.1). Taxonomy (NCBI): domain Eukaryota; kingdom Metazoa; phylum Chordata; class Mammalia; order Rodentia; family Cricetidae; genus Microtus; species Microtus ochrogaster. The sequence goes on along the minus strand of NW_004949173.1, from coordinate 1,371,373 downwards.
GTGTCATGAAAAGGTATTTAGTTTAGCAAGAGAGTAGGGTCTTTTACAGGGAAGCTTGCAAGAGTGGTCAGAAGCCTGTTTCTTGGAAAAGAAAAGAGATTTCCAGTTAAAGCTAGAAAAGGAGCCACATCTTTTTATTTCTGCTCCCTCCTGAAACTTCACTATAATTCTGTAGAGTAATTTTTAATAAGATCTAAATCCATAAACTTGAAAGTAGAGAGAAGACATCTTGGTATTTCACGACAGTGACAACATTCTGGAAAAGGAGAAAATGGATGGATTACTTGTAATTCACTTACAGGACACCCAAAGTCAAGCCTTCAATACAGAGGCCACAATGCCACCATCCTGTTCTGACTTAGAATCCTCCGAAGGCTTGGGAAGTGGGGACACTCCACTCCTGAAAGCGTTGACACTAAGGGTTTGAAATGGAGGGAGAGCTTGTGTGAAGGCACACTGGTGGCCCAGCAAGTCCCTCTTCCAGCTGTCTCTTGGGAACAGTCTCAGGTGAACACTTTCTCTCTAACCCAGATGGACAGGAGAGTCTTTAGGAAAAATGAGACAGAGTCTGCAGTAAAGGAAGGTGAGGCATATCAGGGAAAGGAGATTGGGATCTACCAGGAAGTGGAGTAGATGCATTTTTCTGTGATCCTAAGATGTTCCAGATTCCCCACTCTTTATACTGAATAATACTGATAGTGTAGGCATCCCAAGCAGGCTGCTGCCCTCAGCAAACTGATGTCCTCCTGAAAAGGCTTATGAAGCTGGTACTTAGTGATGATACCTTGAGCTCTCATGGTTGCTCCATTGTTCATCTCTAGGCATAGGCTAGCTCAAAACCATCAGCAAATCCTCCCCAGTCACGTGCAGCTCCTAACTGGCTTTTGAGTAAGTCTCATAAATGGACTTCCAAAGGTCAATGTATGCTTTATAAAGTCATTTCATGTGAAAGGAAGGATAGAAATCAGCAAGTGAGGATGAGGGATCAGAGGAAGTTAGGACATCACAGAGAGAAGAAGGTTTTTACAATCCTGTTATTATTAATACCTTCAGAGAAATAAGAGAGCAGATGACATTAATACGCTTCAAACAGAGTAATACTTAAAACAGTAAAGAAGCTGGAAATGGTGGAATACACCTGTAATCCCAGTTACTGGGAAGGGAGCTGCCAGCAAGACACTAAAAACAAACAAACAAATAAAATAAATACGTGGGATACAGTTCAGTGATAGAACACTACATTACAGTAAGAATAAAGAAGGTCTTGGATTTGATGCTTTGTGTGTATGTGGGGGGGGGCACAGGGAGAGAAAGAAAGAGACACAAAGAGAATTAAAAATACTGTAGGGAAATTTAATATATTTTGAAGATTAAATTGAACATTTAAAAACATTCAATGAATTCTAGTTCTAAATGTCTTCATGTTAAGTCCACTTGCTTGTCCCCATAAAGATCTGAAGTTGAGATCTTAAAGTTGAATCTGTCAGCGTGTACATGTGTGTAGACATGTGCATCACAATTCCTTGGAGATTATGGGACAACAGTGTGGAGTTGGTTCTCCCTTTCCACCCTTAAGTGGGCTCTGGGAATTGAACTCAGGTTGTCAGTCTTATGGAGCAAGCCCCTTTGCTCCACTAAGCCATTGCAAAGTCCCTTCAGGGACTATTTTCAAACCGTCTTCCCCCAGCTGCCTTCCAATAACACAAGTAAGGATTCTTTTGTGTGCTTGCAAGATTGGTCCATATATGTCATTATCTCCTTCTGAAAGGTTTTGCTTAGATCCTTATATTAAATGTCAGGACCTTAGCCTTTATTATTTTTTATAAGGCATCGGCGCTGTGAAGGGGAGGAACACGGTCCATTCATAAGGACGCATGTGTCTGCAGCTCTCAGAACCAGTACTGCTCATTGTCTCTTACATCTATTCCAAGTCCTTCTTTGCTAATTTACTTCCACTTCAGGAAAGAAATCGTGTTCTTTCCAGCCTAGAACACACCATCCATCCTTCGCCAATGAGAGTGTACAATAAACCACAGCCATAGCTGCCTCTCGATCAAACTATTACCCAAGTCGTTTTGAGTGAATGCAGGCCCTCAGATAGAAAAGAAGCTTGACTTGTTCACATTTAATCTCTATCAAGGGAAGTGCATGATGGATAGTAAATATTTATTAAACATTTAGATGAATGAATCAATGCAATATCATAGAAACACATCATTGAAAGAGAAAGTATTTTCCAGGGGCTGAGGAGATGGCTCAGTGGGTAAAGTGTTTGGCATGCAAGCAAGACGACCCAAGTTTCATTCCCTAGTGCCCATGTAAAGGGCCAGATTTGCGGGTACATACTTGTAATTCCCACAGAGGAGAAACAGTGATGGGAGGATCTCTGGAGTTCAAAGCCAGCCAATGTAGGTGAGTTAGTGAACTAGAGGATCAGAAAACTTAGTCCCAAGAAAGTAAGATGGAGAACTATCTAGGGAGACACCTGACTTTGATGTCTGACCTCCATATTTGTGTGATAATGTGAACATATATGTGCACATGTGTGTGTAGACATGCACACACAGAGCATGCACACATACATGAGAGAGACAGAGAGAGACAGAGAGAAACAGAGAGAGAGAGAGAGAGAGAGAGAGAGAGAGAGAGAGAGAGAGAGAGAAATGAGTCTTACAAATATCAACATTGATACCTTCCTCACTGGGTAGGAACTTTTTATTTTCATAGCAGAGTAGAAGGACCTATCCCAAGGAGAAGTCAACACAATTGCCAACATTAGGATCACACGAGGAATGTCCACATGAGTCACCAGAGCAGATGCCCATGTGATTTAGATTTAAGGTGGTCATAATTTATTGTCCACACTAGCACATTTCTTTTATTGTGAGTGGAAGACAGCGATAAAATAATTGTCAGCTATTGATTGATCCAACCTAGGCATAAACTGTGAATGTTCAGGCAACTAGAACATACAGCTACCTTCTTTAGGTCGGCTGCATGTTGTTGGTTATTTATAGATGAGCATGAAACTGTTAACATTTTGGTACTGGGATGTATTTTAAATTGCAAGAGTGATGATTATAAGGGCTTTTTTTTTTTACAGCATCTTGAAGGGAAACTAGATGAATAGGCCCAGCTACCCTGCTTTTAGAAAAGATTCTGTGTCTGCCTGTGGTTATCTGCCTATAGGCAGGACCCTTTCCCTCACCCTTGGCCTTGATTTTCACCTATTTATTTTCTTTTCCCATGGCTTTTTCTTTTCCTCCAAAGGAGCAGTATCATTGTCCCCATTAAGCCAACCTCCTGCGGTAAAGCAGGGTCCAAGAGGCTGCAGGAGGCTAGCACCCCCTTTCAGGGCTATGTGAGGAGCTGCCGTGTGATGAATAGAAGCGTGTGAAGCAAGGTGATAAAGCGACGCCTCAGTCATGTAATCTTCCATTAAAATGAAATGCATACCAGGCATGCAGTGTTTCTGCAGCTTGTACCCTCTCCCATCGAAGATCATGAATAAAAGAGGGAAGTGTACTGCTGACAGATGCCAGCATGCATAAAGGGCACCTCCTAGAAAGGCGAAGCTCCGGCTAACAGATGGACTAAAGATGTGAGATGCAGAAAGATTTACCAATCTAAATAATTCAAGGGAATGTCGTATGGCAAGCTAGTGCTTTGCGGAGGGAGCTAGCAGAAGGTGCAGATGGAAAGGCAGGCCAAGCCTTTCCCATAAACCCATTAAGAACAGTACTTGTCTGAGCGACAGTATGTCGCAGAAGGCCCAGGGAGAGGCCAACAAATGAGAAATTTGCTTTGCGTCTTTGTCCCACAAGGTCAAGAGCGTATTGAGTAGCGAAGGTTGCCACATCTAATGCGTGAACAGAGGGTGCTGTGTGCTCCTCTGCTCGTTCTCCTGCCCTCTCCAAGCCCCACCCACATCCATGAGACCTTTATTTATCTTGTGAGAATTAAAATCTCGAAAAGTGAAGGCATTCAGTGACCTTTCAAGAAGATGTCTCAGTTACGTTCGTTCTCCTCGTGACAAAATGCCTGGAATTCCAAAGCACAGAGGGTTGGTTCTGCCTCACGGTAGCAGTCTGTGCCACGCTGGCGAAGGCACGGTGCTCGGAGCAGAGAGAGGTGAGCCCATACTCCGCTCTCCTCCGTTTCATCATTTTAATACCCTGGACATCAGTGGGTCTCATGTCCTTAGTTAAACCTCTCTGGAAACATCCTCACAGCCGAGCCTAATGAGGCATCTCCCTGGTGATTCTAAATTTAGTAGTCTTTTCAGGTTTTAGTATGACAAAGGCTTTAGGCCCAAAAGTCAAATGACAAGCGACAATGTCACTTCTGGAACATTCCACAGAAACGTGTAACTGTGTCCTCTATGGATACCATGATATCTGTCTGTACCGGCTCACAACAGGAGTGTCCAGACCATGATTGTAGCTTATTTCTGGGCTTATATTTATTTGCTTTGTCTATCTTACAGAGCACAGTGCTTAAACACACTTGAAGAAATGTCCCTTTCTCAGCCACCAGGGCTTGCTCTGCAAATGTACCCGGTAAGTCTCTCCTGGTGGTGAAACTCCTTTGACTTAAAACACTCCTGCCTGAGACACCTCCACATCCTGGAAAATGGCGCCCATGTGTTAGTGGCCCAGGCAGGAGAAGCTGTGATTGTCAACATGACAAGCAAAGCATGTGGTTACGCCTCAAAACGGGGACCAAGAGCCTTCCCAGGCCCCATGGAGCTTAACTATGCCAGGGAAGCCAAAACTACCGTTCTTCAACTGTAAAGGAAACAACCAAAGTACCTCAAACTCTGTCAGCTCATTGCATAACTACAGGGAGGTAAACTAGGAGGCTGTCGTGTAAATGTTTTAGATACCTAAGACAATCTCGGCATGTGGCTTCTTCTTAAGGCATACCCGCTGGTACACCATCTACTGACGGCCCACAATGCAATGCTTCTCAGTGCTGGTATGAGTTGACATGCAATTGCATAGCATGCCCCACAACAATGTCCTACCTGAAAACATTGCTTCAGAGCCAATTTTTAAACATTCTGACACTAGCACAAAAGGCTTCAATTCCAGCATCACCCAGTCTCTCTCTCTCTCTCTCTCTCTCTCTCTCTCTCTCTCTCTCTCTCTCTCTCTTTCTTATTACTGGATTCCTTACTGGTAGCAGGAGTGACAGGTCTCAGTCTCAGGCCAACTGTTAGGGGTAAGAAGTGCCAGTTCTGTTCACCTTTATTGTTGTAGTCTATCAGAGTTTTCTCTGTTTAACGCCATGAAGACAGTTCCACTTAATGAATTACTAGATTTGGACTCTAAGTGATCTTGATGCCTCTGCAGCATCCTATGAACTGATGAAGATTCTTGGGTTTTGTTTGTTTGTCTTTTCTCCTGCCGGCAGCATCCATCACTGAAGCATAGGAAAGAGCAGCGATTAAAATATGTATATGGTTGAAGTCTCAGCTTGCCTATGGAAGTTGATTACATTTGGTTATTTTTAACAGTCTTACCAGGATTGCTTCACTTTATCCCTTGTGAGTCAAATGAGAAGCTATCAAAGAATTAAACAGCTGTTACCACACGTTGGATAAAGTAGTGACTGGCTTACAAAAGACATCTTTTTTTCAGTCAAGTTCATGTCAAGAAGGTTTTAACAACTCAATTTACATTTACTTATTGTCTATGTGTGTATAGGTATCTACAAAGGCCAAGGGAGAAAGGGAGGAAGAGAAAGGGAAGAAAGGAACAGGAAAGAAAGAAAAGTTTGACAGAAACAGAAAATTGCAGAGACTAGACCAAAAATCTATAATCAATATCCAAACAGATATTGACTGCATGAATAAGCCAGGACAAACTTATGTGCGTAGTAATTTGCAAAGCAGAAATCCCCATGAATTTTTCTTTTTATTTTTGCGTGTGCATGAGCACACCTTCATTTCAGGTCCCTGCAGTGACCACAAGGGGGCAAATATCTCCTGGAGCTGGAGTTACAGGAGATTTGAACTGCCCATTGTGAGTGCTGGGAACTGACTCAGGTCACTTGGGTCATCAGCCAGTGTGCTTAACCATTGAATCCTTTTTCTAGACCACAAATATTTTTTAGAAAAGGAAAAAAAGAGGCAGGAATAACAAACTTTGTAAAAGGAAGTCATAAAAGTTCAGAATCAACATTTAGAGACAAGCAAAAAGAATCAGAAAGAAGGTCATTAACAAAGTGTTAACACATGGTGTTGCCCCAAAAGCTGGGTGATGAGGCTTAGCATAGGAACAAATAATACAAACAACAGCAAGTTCCACCAGGGTCCAATATGGTGACGCTGGCTTGCCAGGAATGACCTGAGGCACTTCAGGGAGAAGACACAGATTTTGTTTCAAGGGATGGTGTCAGAGTGGAAGCTCCCGCCATAGAAATACTGTAGGATGCTAGGAGACAAAAGAGGTATAATTTTCTACTTCCATCCAGAAGTCTTGTCACTGAACTAGCATTGGGTGGAAATAAAGGCGATCAGAGATCCCTGTCATTTTAGTCTATCAGGATTAAAGTATACATGGCTCCTACTTGAGAAGGCAACCATAAAAAAATCAGAGGAATAGGGATTGGACTCGGAATGGGAACAATTACCTGAGTCATGTTGGTGTGACAGTTGTACAAAGAAGATCTTCTGTGAGAGCCCAGAAAGACAGTCAGCCAGAAACAAACAAGATAGTCAGTCCTCCAAACAAGCAAATGATGTCTAATATACCAGAGACAGATAGGTCACTTCCAACTTTAGCCATTCCGGGGGTCATAGCAGCAAAAACAATACAGTGATTGTTAATTTGGGAAAAATCATTGCAGAAAGAATTGTAGCTACAACTCATACTCTAGTAAGCAATAGTTACATAATGACCAAACAAACAGAGTTCACTATATAGCTGTGAAAGGACTCCTCTGGGAAAGAGGGATACTGGCAGATGTGAATAGGAATGGCCGTGCAAAAGAGGATGAACTCATTTCCATTTTCATGTACTTGGAAGTCAGAACTAATGGTAAAATTGAAGAGCTAAGAAATAGTATATGCATGAAGTGCTTCAGCATTGAAACTGGTTTCAGAAGGAGGACTAAAGACACTGAAAGTTGCTTCTTATCAGTGGGCCTTAGGGTCTTATAGGAAGGGAGGAGGCAGGGCACCCTCAGGCTTACAACAGGTTTTATGTACATATTTGTCCATTTAGGTTATGAATAAATCAATGAGCTTTATTTTTAGGAAAAGGCCATGATAAATATTGAATTCATGTCCATGCAAACAAATGTGTCAATATGTCCCATGCTGCAGAAATAACTCCGTACCCAGGCAAACACATCTAATTCAAATATATGTAAGTGCCTCATTTTCAGTCATGTGCAGAGCACAAACTGTACCATATGCCAGAGATACTAAAATTAAAAATAAAAGAAGCCTTGTAACATTTTGAGATCAAGAAAAAAAAAGAATGGAAGGAAAGATTTTTGATGATTTCATAGTATGGCTCCTTGCCTCCAGACAGTGAATGATATTCTCCTAGCGATTTCGAAGTAGATCGCCTTGACCCTGTAGCTGTGGCAGTTGATTAAGCAGAATAAGACAGTGATAGCCACGTCCATGATGACTGTGATGGAGCTATTGGCAGCCCATGCTAAAAATAGGGAAAGGAGAGTCACAGGACTTTCCCAAGGAATTCTAGTCGGTGACATTTGGTATTGCCGACTTTTGCAGGCATGCAAAGTATTGTCTAGTTAGGTTAACTGAGGTCAGTAAGCTCTTGCTTTAACTGTGGGTGGGGTCTTAGAATGAAATGGGGTCTCAGAATGAATAAGAAAGGATGAAGTAAACTGAGTGCCAGCCTTCATCTTCCTCTGCTTCCTGATTGTGGATGCGGTAGGACTAGTCATGTCAATTCTGTGCTATTAAATTCCTGATAGACTGTGCCACTGAACTGTGGGCCAAAATAAATCCTTTCTTCCTCCCTTCTTCCTTCTATCCCTTCCTTCCCTCCCTAAGATGCTTTATTTGGTATTCTGACATAGCAATGAGACAAGTAACTATCACATAAAATTTATTCACCCTTGCCCTCTCCTAGCTGTGTGTAATCTGTGGAGACACTGAGTGTATAGAAAGAAGAAGGCTAAGTGACAATGGCATTCTGTGATGCAACTTACAGGAAGTTATCTTTCATCATGGGATTTTGAGTTGATGATGCTGTTTGGGGGTTATTCATGCTCTTCTAAGTAACCTTTCATTCATACTTTGTAAACAAGCCAAATAAGCCCTTTGGTTCCTCGTGTTGGATTTTGGCACAGTTATTGCTTTAGTCTGTCATCATTGATTCCCTTCTGGGATAAAGATATTTGTTTACTTTTTTTTTTTTAGAAAAAAAGAGTTAATTCAGCATCTGTGGTCTCTGCCACATTTCCTAGAGTATACACTGCAAAGAAATGTTGCCTCTGCAAAGCAAACAAACAAACAAAAAACAAAAAAAAAACCAAAAAAAAAAACCATGTGTTTCTGTCTTTATTGGCAGGGAACTGGGTTGAAAAGCCTAAACCTATGCTTTCTTCAAAATTCAAACTATTTTTTGAAGATTTAACTGTTTTTCCTTTACTTCTAGTTTATATGGAAAGAAGCAAAGGGAGACCTTTAAGTTGCTAATAGAAGGTGAACCCTCATATGTAACTAACAGAGTGAGCTTTGTCCTTATATATCCAGACTATCCTTTCAAATTTCACTCAAGCAATTGGCTCATCTTTCTTAAGTCTAATATCTAAAGCTGTCCTGACAGAGGGCAGGCAAGCATCTAACAGTCTTTCCCTTGAAGGAAGGGTCTTTGTGTGAGGTATCCTTATTCTGAACAGTCCCTCTTTCTGTCATTAGGTACTCTTTCCAGGATCCAAGATACCTTACTGTGCATTTGAGGACTTAACTGAGTATTTTAAAAATGCCTTTGGTTTGTGACAAAGGATGACAATGTCAAGCTCTACTTGCCAAATTCAGATCCTTCATAATAATAGTAACTTTACGTCATGGTTTGTACAAAGATGTTTACATTTAATTTTGACTTTTAATGTCAATTATTAAAATTCACTGCTAGGCATGATTGGAACATATGGGAAGGCTATGGACTAGATACATAACAAAGAATCTTTTACCCAGAATGCACCATGAACAACACTCTTCTACTGATTCACTGCTAGGAATTTGTTTGTGTGCTGCTGAAGTGGAAGAATGGTAAAGACAGTCAAACTATGTTATAGAACTATCCGTGTATTTATGTGTCAGTTTCAACTGACATTCAACTATATGAATGAAGAAATTTGTACTAAGAGCGTTTGGGTGATATTCCTAGGTTCTGGAAACTCTGCAGTGCTGGGTGCCACTCACTCTTAGGCAAGCCCACCAAGCTCATGTGGCAATGGAGAAAGATATTGCTCTTAGTAAGGACAGACCTGAACTACAGGAGACAGGCACTCATGAAAAAGGCAGAAGGGGCCACAGCAGCATCTGGTCAGAGGACTTCACCTGGGAAAGGAACTGGGTACATGAGGATGTCATGAGAAGAAAGGTCTCAGCGGGTGCTCCACAGTAAGTGTGAGGAGAAATGGATATTGCTCCAAGCCTTCTTCCTGTCCAGGTTGCAAATCAGTGGCGATAGGTGAACTGTACCTATGACTGCCCCCGCCTTGCTGTCTATGTAGACTATGTAAATGCAATATTAAATACTGGCAGTTACTTTGCTCCAATAGCAGGTTCTTTAAGAAAGGTCACAACAACGAAGGCACAAGGGAAATTATATGCAAAACTATGTTAATAAGACACTCAGGTACAATTGACAGGAAAAAAATTAACAACCAATCCTCAGGAGATACAAAGTTTTAGAGACACTTGTAGTCACAAACAAGCAACTACCTTTCTTATATTCTACATAAAGCTATTTGAACAGCTTCATGAGCAATTTTTTTAAAAAAAAATTCTGGGTTGGGTAAGTGAATTAATGTTACTGGGGAAAATGTTAAGGTTTAATATTTCCAAAGTTTTTCAGGCTTCCTTCCACTAGCTAAACGAGACAGCCCAGCTTTCTGGGGCCAAATGCACTGCAGCAATCATCTAGCCACGGAATTCAAAGCTGGCTGTCCTCATCAGAGGCAAATGTCCTTCCTTCTCCTTGCCCAGCTTAAGCTTGAGGAAGATTATCAGATGTCTTGAGATAGTTGGGGTCTCCTTGTTGAAGACTGCTGGGCCAACTTCCCACAGAATTGTTGGGGTCAGCACCACACAGAATTGTTGATGTGAATTTGCAATATAGTTCCTTATTGTCCTTTATTTCGCCTGTTGGACCTGTGTTTGGAAAAGCAGACATTTGGAACCTTATTCTAAGGATCTAGCGGCATTCATGAAATCTATGTCCCAGGGACAACACTGCTCAATTTTACTCTATTGTCATTCTGATCACCCAGAACTCCTGCAGTTATTATCATGGGTATGCAGATGTGCATCTGGGTATGATGAAGTATAATAGTAATAATATAATAATAATAGCAGTAGAAGAGCCAATCTCCAACTTCTAACTTCATTCAAACGTTTATAAATTATTTATTCATTCTGATTGGCCTCTTCTGTACAATATTTTTAAATATTAATTTTATGCAAATGAGTGTTTTGCCTATATATAGTGTTTTGTATATATATATATATATATATATATATATATATATATATGTACCCCATTCATGCGTGTGCATACAGAAGTCAGAAGAGGGCATCAGATACCCTGGAACAGGAGGAACAGAGTTACATATGGTTGTCAACTGTCATATAGGTGGTGGGAAACAGACCCAGCTTCTCTGCAAGAGTAACAAGTGTTCTTAACCTCACAGCCATCTCCCCAGACCCTACAACTATTGTGAACATACCTGTTTTCATAATGCAATAGTGAAATCAAATCTGAACAGCCCAAAGTCACATAATAACACTCAGTTTCAATTACAATGGCTCCTTCATTTTGCCTTCTCAGAGGACAGTCTAATGGGGGGCAGTCAAACTGCCGTTTGGGCAGGTAGAAGTCTTTCAAGCTTGCTGATTTACTTAGCTTGGATACTTCATTCTTTGTTTTCACAATGTTTTCTTTCTCAGACAAAGCGCACCTTCAAGAAGACAGACTAGTTATAATATTTTATGCACCCCATCTTTGACATGATGGAGCAAAACTTAAAACCCCAAGAAAAGGCTAGATGGGGGCTACTCCTTACATACCAGACAGAGAAATGAGTCTAACCAAGAGACGAGTGGGGTTTCTCTGGAATGTTGCTAGATCAGGACATTGTCTTAGATAACTTTCTTGGCTGTATTATATACTTTTTGTGATATTTGATCAGTTTTGCTAGGAACATTTCTGCTAAGACTAATTCTAAAATTTGCTAAACCATCATGGCTGGCCATAGATATGAGCCACACTTATACATGAAAAAAGAGCTGTAGGTGATGAGCCCCAAGAAGTAATTTAAGCAATAGTTCTTCAATCTAATTCCAGACTCACACTATCAGAAGCACCTGGAAACTTGCTAGTTGCCACGCTCAGGTTGCTGCATCAGAAAGTCTAATGAGAATTAGCAGTCACCATTTCCACATAGCTCTGAAGTGACTCCAGTGCTTGGGGACTGCTGATTAGGGATGTCCTTGTCAGGCACTGTGAAGCCAGGAATCGTGGAGGAAAATCAGAGCCCTGAGTTTCAGCTGTAGCTCTTCATAGAACCGGAAATGCACCATTTTCAAAGGGAAGCTGCAGCAATTTCCTAAGATCCAAATAAGCCGAAGGGGAAAGGTCTGCTAACGTTACATAGTAGAAGCAGGCGATAGAGCAGGGTGATAGAAGAAGTCTGTCTCCAGTTGTGGTCCCGTGAAAAGAGGATTGCTCAGAGACTGCAGACCTTCAGACAGCCCTACACATATTGCCACATAAAAATGCTCAAGAGGTTTTGTAGAAGTGTTATTGAAGGCTACTTTCTGCATCGTTGCCTTTGTACAGAAGGATGTGTTGAGTGAAGGACACTTTAACATAGCCAAGGTTTGCCCATGCTGCCTCCTGTGTACCTTGGGCCTCCAAACTGCCACTGCCCTCCTCCATCCGCTAGGGGCCCAAACTGCCATAAGATGTAAGACAGGAGATGGCAAAGGAAGAGAGGAAGAGAACACGGGTAAAGAATGCTTGAGGGAAAAAGAGAATGATCGTGAATGTGGGAAGAAGAGAGGGGAAAGGAAGGTTTCGAAGATATAAGGGCGAGAAAAAGAGAGTTCAAAGGAGAGAGGCAAGAAGCGAGGACCCGAGGGGCTGCAGAGAGGACAGAAGGGTGGGGCTGCCCAGCAGCTGTTTGGCATAGGCTGCTTGCACCATCCATTTTGCACTGACTCCTTCCTGTGTTCGTCAGCGTCTGCGACGCGGTGATTAATCATTTCATGTCAGAAGCCCTAAACCTATTCAATGGAAAACAAATGCCATGGCACCCAGCCTTTTGCTTATCCCGTGCGTGCTCTTCACAAGCTTTCTTGGATGAGGCCGTCTGGGACCAAGATGGTTTTTGCTGGGGACTTCTAACCACCTCCCCCCTCCCCACCCACACCACACAAATCCAGGGCAGCTCCACATGTTGGCAATGCTCTGTGATCTCCAGGGCCTTGCTTGTTACAGGGATGGGGCACTAGCTATAAAGGTCAAGTTGTTCTAGTTAAACAAGCAACCAACTTTTAAAGAGCACGTAGGCCCTGTTACTTGCAAGGCTTCTTCTCTGAACCCCAAAGCATATGATACTATTGAGGCCCTCCATCCTCCCAACAGCCCTTGGGGCAAGGGTTGGCATTGTGGTCTCTCTAGCAAACTCCTTTGGGATCTTTCTCCTACCTCGTTCACACTCCTCACTCCATTCCCCTGTCTTTTTCCCTTCATCCATACGTAGTTGACACTGGAAGAAATGAGTTTAAAAAGGTGGATTTGCCCTGAATTGCACAAAGACAAATTGTCTCCTAATCTGTCACTTGATCTGGAAAAACCAGTCTGTGTAGTCTGAGCACTCTGGCTCTAGAACCATGAAAAGAAATCTTCAAATCCAAGTTTCCCACCTGGGTAGCAGTGAGCATCCATTAACCTTCATCAACAGGTGGCTTCAACTTAGAGTCACCTAGGAGACAGAGCTTTGGGAATTGTTTGTGAGTTCACTTCCAGGAAGGACTGGCTGTGGTGAAAGCACCTCGCCCTGAAAGGTACGTGGTGCCATCCCAGGGTTTGGGCTTCTGGCTGGGACATGACAGGGGAAAGGCGGAAGCTAGACAAACAAACAGCGTCGTTCCTCGTTTCTCTTCTCAGTCAGCCATGTGAACAGCATTCTGCTGCCGTAGGTTCCCACTGCCATATTTTTCTATCCAAACAGTTGTGAATTAAATTCTCCAAAACCAGAAGCTAAGGTGAACCTTTCTTCCCTTAAGTTGTTGTTTGTATTTAGTCACAGCTAAGGAAAGACTACACTGGAAGTCCCAAACTTTGCCACCCGTAAACTTTTGTTTTTCTCATGTGCAAAGATGTTGAGACTGGTATGACCTGAAATGATCCATGTTCAGTGTGACGTGTAGCCTGTGCCCCATTCTCTTGAATTCTTTTTCAATCTGATAATCAGATACCTAAGGAGAAGTTGAGGAGGATAGCTGTACTCCAGGGATGAACATTGCTTTTTAACATTCACTACAAGGCAAAATGAGGAGCCTATTTCCTGAGAAGGCTTAAGGACTTTGACCGATGTAAGAGATGAAAAAGACCTTATTGCTTCCAAGGTCACATACAGTCTGATTCAACATCAAATCAATTTGCCTCACAATCATGGTCACACTTTAAAAGACATGTGCATTCTGCCCTTCAAAGCTTTTCCCCCTTGTGTTTTGTGTGCTTGCTTTCCTGGTATACTCAAGAAGGGGTGTGTGTAGCTGTCTGCTGAGAAGCAGCAAGGAGAAGTGAGGACTTAGCTGGTTCTAAGCACATCTTCTTACTAAGACCTATTAGAAAGTCCGTGGGTGTGATTTGCATTACCAGACTTCTTGGCATTTCCTCTTGACAGCATTTTTATGTGGTAAGGATGAATAACTTTGGTTTGCAGAGAAGGAAAGGATTTAGGGAGCTTTCTACAGATCACATACTATAAAAATAATAAGTACAACCCCTAGGACCTGTGCCATTGAGAAGATGGGGAAAAGGGTAACAATTCAAATTCAGGTATCTACCTTCAATATTTGTAAGGGGACAGTTCTAAGAACTTCTATGCCTCCATGGACCCTCAAATTCTTTGATGTTTCCATGCTTTATGTGTTCTAGTGTATCATAAAGAAGTTGCAAGCAATTTCCCTTATTTTTTAAATCGTATTCTGTCTGTCTGTCTGTCTCTCTCTGTCATGTTTGTGTATATGCGCCTGCATGTATGTGCATGCGTATACATTAATGTATGTAAATAAGGGCACACATGTGCTAAAATATATTGGCTGAGATCAAAGGACAGTGTAAGGTATCCTTCACATTCTGCCTTGAGGGGGGGTCTTTGTCATTTTTCTGTGGTACACACCAATCAGACAGGCCCATGAGATTCCAAGAAGCCTCCTGTGTTCCCGTCCATCTACTGGATGAAGTGATGGGGCTCCAGGTGCTCTCACTATGTGTTCTGTTTTTATGTCCTGCCTTTATGTGGGTTCTGAGGATTCCAGCTTAGGTCTTCACACCTGTGCAGCAAGCACCTTTACCCACAGAGTAAAGTCATCTCCCCAGCCCCAAATCATTCTCATAATATCAAACACAATAGAAATACCATGCACATAAATCCTTGTTGTATTGCATTGTAAAAGAATAGCAAGAACAATGATCTGTACATTTTGTGGACAGGCACATTTTCCTTGGTATTTTCCAGAAGAATTTGTTGAATATGTATATCCAGAGCCCACACATACAGAAAGCAAGAACTGACTGACTACAGAGAAGTCAAGAACTTTGAAATGGCATGTTGTTCATGATAAATATGCATGATAATTTTGTCTGTTTCATAAGCAATAAACATTGTTTAAGAAAGAAATGCGGGTTAAGTGAGTCTGGAAAAAGGAAAACTGTGTCTGCCAGAAATCTAGACGTCATGGGTCAGATTAGCAAGGTTTCTTTGTGTTTTCACAGTTCCCCAATGGATGCTAACAAGGACAACTATGGGATTTCCCCAACTAGATAGCTTCTGGTTCCATAGTCCAGAGAGAATTTATAGGTGCATGGGGTATGGCTCTCAAAGTAGCATTTCTGGCCTGGTTATGCTAGTCTGAGTCCTGTGACTACCTCACAGAAGCAATATCAGGGCAAATGCAGGCTGCACCTGACTGCTCTCTCAGGCCCCACTGATTCTTGCTCAGTGAGAAGTTTCTTAAAATTACAGAGCATATACAAGATGATATCAGATGAAGCAAAGGAGAGTCAAGAACAGATCCTCCTTGGATTAGATGAAATCAACCCACACCCCTTCCAGGCATTCTTCTAACATAGCCTCATATCATTGGGTTATAATTAAGTTATTAGAGAATTGTGTGTATGTACAGAGGTGTACATGTATGTGTCTAGACATGTATGTGGTCTAGTAAACATTGGGCATGTTCAGGTCAAGGTCAGAGAACAACTACTGGTGTTATTCCTTCATTATCCTTGTTTACTTGAGGCAGGGTCTCTCACTGGCCTTCAACTTACTCTTCAAGTACATTGCACTTGTAGGTCAGAAATCTTTAAGGACTTGCCTATCCCCTGATACATCAACCCCCCCCCCTAGTCATAGTGCTAGGATTCCAGGGGAGTTTCACCATGCTTGCTGTTTACTATGTGAGTCCTGGGCCTCAAGCTCAGATCTTCAGGCTCACACGGTATCCTGGCTAGTTTTATGTAAACTTGACAAAAGCTAGAGTCTAAAGGAGGGAACATCAATTGAGAGAATGCCTCCATAACATCCAACTGTAGAGCATATTATTTTTTTTTCTTTCTTTTTTATTTAACCATTGATGGAGAGGACACAACTCATTGTGGGTGGGGCCATTCCTGTGTTGGTGGTCCTGGATCTTATGAGAAAGCAGGCTGAGCAAGCCATGAGAAGCAAGTCCTTGGTCTCTGCATCAGCTCTGGGCCTGTAGGCTCCTGCCCCATTTGAGTTGCTGTCTTAGCCACCCCTCTGCCAACTTGTTTTGAGTCATGGTGTTTTATCTCAGCAAAAGAAACCTTAAGAAACATGGTGGGTGCTTGGCCAACTCAACCATCTCCCTATCCTTCCTAAAGAACACTATGTGAAATTATTCTAATGATGGAGGAGGGTCATCTGTCTATGTGTTACTTTCATTGGTTAATAAAGAAACTGCCTTGGCCCTTTGATAGGACAGAAAATTAGGTAGGCAGAGTAAACAGAACAGAATTCTGGGAGGAAGAAGGCAGGGAGCCAGATGCAATGGAGCCAGCCATCAGGTCAGACAAGCTGAATCTTTCCCGGTAAGCCACCATCTTGTGGTGCTACACAGATTATTAGAAATGGGTTAATCAAGATGTGAGAGTTAGCCAGTAAGAGGCTATAGCTAACAGGCCAACCAGTGTTTAGAAGAATACAATTTGTGTGTTGTTATTTCAGAGATAAAGCTAACCATGCAGGAGCTGAGCAGGACAAAAAGCAGGCCTGCCCGCAGCTCCTGCTACATTCTAATTCTGTACTTTAGAACTTAAAACACTTAAAAGAAAGTTTTTTCACTTTTTTTTCTTTTTGATTCCACTCATGGATTATTTGTAGTTTAACAAGAATAGCAAGATGCCATGTTTATTTGTTTGCAAGTAATAGGTGAATTTTAGCCCATCCTCAGTCCCTTGCCTGGCAGCCTAACAGGAGTCTAGACAGTGAATTTATTCCTCTCGGGACTGCACTTTATCATTACAGGGTGCTCTCTAAATCCACTTTTAATTCACTCTTATGTCTCAGCAGGCGTGGCTGCAGGCCTGAAATGTCCTCCCACAGAAGAATGAACAGAAGCCACAGCTTCGGTGGTGATGATGCAGAGCCGTGAGGTCCTGATTGTCAGGCGTCTCTTAGATGGCGAAAGAGCATGAAACCTAAAGATAAGAAAATCTGAACCATTCAAAATTCCTCCTCTCTCCGAAGCAGTTTAATCTCGAAGCGTAGACATGGCAGAATTCTATCTTAATATTTTCTTATGAGCAAAGGTATAGACCCTTTTTTGAGTAGATGGTTAAATTCTAAGAATTCTGAGAACACATAAGAATGCTAAAGCAAGCGCTGGGGAGATGGATCGGAGGTTAAGAACACTGGCTGCTCTTCCAGAGGACCTCAGGTCGATTCCCAGCTACACGGTGGCTTGCAGCCATTTGTAAGTCCAGTTCCAGAAGGTTTGATGTCCTCTTCTGATCTCTCAGGGCACCAGGCACACACCTGGCATGCTTTCATGTATGGAGGCAAAACACCTGCACACATAAAAGAAAATAATAATTTTAAAAGAATAGTCAGTTAAGGGTTGTATGGAATTAGGAAAATATAAAAGATGTTAACATTCATCTTTTATACTTAACAGCCCATCTCGGATCTTATTACTGGGGTCTTCCCATCATTTTCCACTTCTTTTATTCTTCTTCGGAAGTTGATGCTTATAATAGGTTTACACTTGTGATTTGAGTAAGATACTTTGAAGGAGACAGACATTTGAATTAATTTCAACCATCCCTCTTGCTCCTGTTCTCGGGCAGGACAGATTGAAAGTAAGTATCTTGTTTTCTAGTGGTGGCTGCATGGACACCAGCATGAAAACTGAATAAATAGTCTCTGCAGTTATTTCTTTGCTCAGTTTCACAGCATGGAAAAGGAATGTGTGTGGCTCACGGTGCTTGCCTCCAGGTGGTTTATATTATAATAATTTCCTAGTGATTCAGAAGCTATTCATTGAGCATCTACTACGATCTGGGCATTATACTAAGGAGAAAATGAACAAAATTGATACAGTCCTTGTGTTTTAAAAAATTGACAGGTTAATGAGAATTAGAGGTGAGGAAATGCTATAACAATTGTCATTATACGGTGAATCACAGGAAGAAACATAATCCACAAGACTGTGGTAGGCATTTGTATCAAAATATCAGATAAGTTGAAAAGTAGAAAAGAGGGACATTAAAAAGGACTCAAGAGTACCTTAAGAGAATGAAGTGAGAAGGGGGAAGTGTTACTGGGACCAAGTGAAGAATCTTCTTGAAGCTAGAGAGGACACTAAGAAAGGCTGGCTCACACAGGAAGGGGGAAAACAGTAAGATGTGAAACCAGAAACGGATTGACACCACCAATCAAGGAACAGCTTTTGATACCAGATGAACAATTTTGAGTTTTAGTTCAATAAGCCCGTGGAGCCAGAGAGATTCGAGCTGGGAGTTCTTACTTTATTCTCACATAAGAGGGAGTCTTCTGCTTGCAATATTAGCACTGGAGTCAGGGAGCTCTTGCAATAACCTGATGAAAGGGTAAAATTACCAGGCTGGAAGGTGGGAAGGGAGGAAAGTAAGTATATGCTGGAATTTTAAAGGGTGTTCCTCCAAAACTTGGTGTTTGGTAAAGTGGAAGCAGAGCTGTGTTCAGCTTGGTGGGCTTGATGCTTGGGTGGGTGTCAGCCCCAGGTGCGGAGATGGGGCCCACAGAACAAAAACAGGTTTGAGTAGGAAGACGAAGGCAGAGGAGAAGGGTAGCAAAAACATGTCATGTGATATACACAAAATAAACACTGGGAATTTTTCAAGCCAACTCAGAAACATGGAGGCATACTAGCACCTCACATCTGGAGAACATCTGGAAGAACTTGGAAGGGGCAGGGAATGAAGCTATGGTATATTGAGTAAGAGAGAAGAGGAGTACGCCAAGGCACTGAGCTGGGTTAGAGTCATCAGTTGTCATTGCCATTGTATCTAGGATTTCCAGGATTTCCAGACTGAGTGAAGGAGCCAGATAGTCTTTCCAAAACCTAAGACGTATCTTACTCCTAACTTCTCTAGCTTCTCATTCTTCCCTAAGTGAAGTTGTAATTGTTACCACGACCAAGAAAACCCCATCTACCACACAGACATTTTCTCTTCTTTTCACATCACAATGGCCCTTGACTTGCTCCACTATGAAAGTTAGGTCTCCTCCAGGGGTCCTGGGGCAACCCCATCTCATGATCTCAACTTGTTCATCCTCCTTCTATGTTTACCCCATGCTCTCTTGCTATCAGACTGCGCTCAACTGTCACCCAACTCATAACACTCTGGGGAATAATATGCCATTTAGAATCTTATCAGCTAGACCTCCCCTTCTCATCACCACCAGTTAGGACTTAAGTCTGAAGAGAGTAACATGTGTGTTATTAGTATTATTATCATTATTATTATGATATCCCAAATCCTAATATACTATTATTACTTATTATATTATATTATCACTATATTATTATATTTATTAGTTTGATAAAATTCCAAGTCCTAATATACTCTTTGCTACCAAGCACATTAGTTTGATGATAATATCCCAATTCCTAACATATTCTCTGATGTAAAGCTCCTATTTGTTGAGTAATTAAAGAGACGTGTAAGTTTGTGCTGGTTTTCATATATGCACTGGCTTCAGCCACTCTTTTAGCAATGCTTTCTTCTCTAGGAAGACAAACTGAAAATAGCATGCAGTTAATTCTTGTAAGGAACACATCTTCACCTTAATTACACAGTAGAATTATCAGAAAGGACTTAACATAATATAAATGTGTGGGTCCCAGTCCTGGAGAACCTGACCTAAAGTTAAGGATTTGCTCATCCTAGGAGAATAGTAATTCTCTATTGACAGGCACTGTTGGGAGGAGAAGAAGAATTTGAAATGTAACCAGAAAGACAGGATTTTGAAACTGGAGGTCTTTGCTGCCATGTCTCTCCAAAGTTCAATGCTATGGGCCAGTGAGGTGGCCTAGTGGGTAAAGATTCCAAAGTTTGATGACCTGGCAACCATATGGTAGAAGGAGAGAACCAACTGTCACATGTGGCATCCACTCACGTGTGTCCTCCTCCCACATTAAATTCATAAATATTTAAAAACTAAGTTTAGGGCCGACTCGGTAGTTAAGAGCACTCACTGCTCTTGCTGAAGGGCTAGACTCGGTTTTCAGCCTCAACAAGACAATTCCCAAAAACTTTGTAAATCTAGTTCTTGGGATTTTGATACACTCTTGGCCTTCTTTGTCCCCACATATGAAGCACTTACATAGATTTGGGCAAACATCCATACACATAAAAAATATTGGCAATATTGAAGCTCATTGCTTTGTTTTCCTGTTATCTCTTCCACAGTGACTAACTCCATTCTTTTATGTAGTCATGGCCCTTTTTCATGTTTTCTTCCCAATCTTCTAGCTATAAAACCCACATAGAGAAACTCTCTGGATATGTCTCCAACTCTTCTTCCTCCATTTCCAGTGACCTACATCCACTAGTTGGCCACAGAGTGCTCATGAACAACTGCTTCCTATTTCCCTAAGTCAACCCTCAAAATTGTCCTGCCTAGGTCATCACCAAAGCTAATGAGGGTCTCCCGTACAACAACTACACTCTACCATCCCAGTCCACCATCACTCTAAAATCTCAAATTCCATCATGTAGCTCTCCTCATTTTATTTTTGCCTTAGCATCATGCTCATATCAAACCCTAATCTACCTTTCTGAAGTATTATTCTACTAATTGCTCTTCGAAACTGTCACCTTCAGTTAAACTGGGTGTACTGATTACTCATGGCAAGCTCATTCTTTTCCTGCCCTTTTGACATGTTTCTCATGTCTAAGATTGTCTCTACTCTCTTCTTTCTTATAATTTCAACCCATCTATTAAAGCCAACTCACCTCTTCAACATAGCTTACCCTAATCACCCAAGCATCATCTCTGCATGAACTCATAGCAATTATTGTTTATACCACTCATTTTGTACTTAAGGTTAAATCCCTCTGTGAAATTTCTCTGAATTTGTGCTGCAATTTGATGTCTCATTTTCCCAAATAGCTTATAAGCTGTCAGTACAAGGATAAAACACAGTTCCTATAAAGCTCTTGAACATAACAAGCACTCAAGTTTATTATTTAAAGGAATGAATTGATGCATGAATAATCATCTGGCCTTAATGTATCCAGGTGACTACATGTCTTACTGCTTGATGCTGATGGAAAGTCTTCTCCCCAGCGACCTTTCCATGTCTGTAATCTGAAGGGCTGCTGTGGTACTTAGATAGATTATCCAAGTCCACGATGGAGAAAATCAGATGCATGTAAGGAATGCAGAGGATAGGACGCTATGCTTTGATATGGTTGAAATTTCCTTAAATCCGAAGCATCTCCAGGAGAAGTGGGTTAGATCTTTCCTGCCCTATCTCTGCCTTTTATTTTTCTTTCCCTTTGGACACTCAGTCTTTTTTTTTTTTATTGAGAAAAAAAAATTTTCGCCTCCTCCCATCCTCCCACTCCTCCCGCCCTCCCCCCACTCCTCTCCCCCTCCCTCTCAAGTCTGAAGAGCAGTCAGGGTTCCCTGCCCTGTGGGAAGTCCAAAGTCCTCCCCGCTCCATCCTGGTCTAGGAAGGTGAACATCCAAACTGGCTAGACCCCCACAAAGCCAGAACAAGAAGTAGGATCAAAACCCAGTGCCATTGTCTTTGGCTTCTTATCCTATAGCCATACTGATGAATATTTTGCATACCACCATAGAACCTTCATTTGGCGATGGATGGAGATAGAGACAGAGACCCACACTGGAACACTGGACTGAGCTCCCAAAGTCCCAACGAGCAACAGAAGGAGGGAGAAGATGAGCAAGGAAGTCAGGACCAAGAGGGGTGCACCCACCCACGGAGACAGTGGGGCTGATCTATTGGGAGCTCACCAAGGCCAGCTGGATTGTGACTGAAAAAACATGGGATAAACCCGGACTCTCTGAATATGGACACTCAGTCTTAAGCCTCTTCTTTCTTGTCACTGCTTTCTAAACTCCTACACCAGTGACTCTCAAGCTTCTTAAAGCTGTGACTCTTTAATACAATTCCTCCTGTTGTGGGGACCCCCAACCGTAAAATTATTTTCTTGCTACTTTATAGGTATAATTTTGCTACTGTTGTGAACCCTAATGTAAATATCTGATATGCAAGATATCTGCTATATGACTCCAAAGGTGTCACACCCCACAGGCAGAGATCCACTCCCTTCCTCACGCTCATTCCCACAGAGCCTCACCTTCCCTCTTCTCAGTTCTCACCGTGGGTTTTCTCTAATGGAGCCTGCAGGCTGTCATGGAGCCTCAGACTCGATTCCATATAGCCTATGAGATGGGAGAGGGATGACATAGAAAGTTCTTAAGACTGTGAACCTTTCTATGGTACAAATGTGGTCAAGTATATGCCGCTTGAGAAATGTCAATTCTGTTTCGGTCATTGTGAAGGAATCCCATTCGGTTGTTTTAATATAGTAGATTTTTAGGATGACAGACAACAATCAGTGGTGAGGATGTGTGTACTCTGTGACCAAGGGGAACAAAGAGGAGGGAGAATACAGGAATCTTGAGATGACATCTACAGGAGACCACAGGGATAGAAGAAACCCAAAATGTATAATTTTCACACACAGAAAATGATAGTTTCTCTCTGGATGGAGGGAGCTTTCTGTGCTATACATAAACATCAGTCATGCTGAGATTATCCCCAAACAGGCTTGAGCCTTGTCTTTCCACAGGAAAACAATTTAGAGAGAACCTCAGACTTGTGGCAGAGGGACTGTAGGACTTACCCCAGAAAATACAGCCACTGGTCCTGTCTCAGCCAGCTTCCCCACTCTGCTATTGGAAAGAACATTGTAAGAACCTCTCTGTATCTGTGACCACCAGGTGGCAAATAACATCAAGAAGTGACTGTGTCACATCACAAGCCAGAAAGTATCTCTGAAAAACATCAGTTTCATTCCATGCATTTTACAGATTCAAAAGAATTGGATCTAACGAATTATTGCTGTTTCACACTTACCATGCATGTAATGCAGCCCCCAAAGCAAACTGTGCCTGCAAAGTGGACTTGCTTTTCATAAGGATCAAGTGCTTATTTGGACTGAGCCTGATATTTTGGATTTCCTGTCATCCAGGAATGTTTTTGTACTTGTTCAGCCTGCCTTTGCATCTTGTCCATAAGGCACCGTCTGACTGCGCTGCTGAACTCAGCTGAGCATGGCTCTGTACCACTGCTGCCTCTCCACAGCTCTCTGGACTTCCTGGAAATACCAGGAGCCAAAGCCACAATCTAGGACCATCATCTTCCCATCTTACTTTGGTACAGGCCATGTGTTCAAGTCTGAGGTAGCCTAGTATAACTCCCAAATTTCTACTGTCTACTCCTTTTTCCTCTTGTGAAAGACATTAAGCTTAGGAGCAGAAAGCTTGCTTTGGTCAACTGTTAGAAAACTGGAAAATCCTTCAAGTGGGCTGGGGCAGCTTCTCTGTCTTTTTTTTTTTAAATATTGTTTCTATAGTTATCCACAGGAATAAGAATACCTAAGGATTTCTTAGATTTCTCAGAAAAAAAAAGAAATAAGAAAACAGATTTAGAGTGGCTATCATTGGGCTTTGCACATGGTAAATGCTTAATTATTATAATTATTTTTATTAATAAGAACCTGGGCACTTAGTTTTCAATGCTTTTTTTTCTATCCAATGAGTTTTTAAATTCTTACAATATAAGAATTCTTACCTCACACATTGTTAGCATAAATTGTCTCATGTACGTTGAAACAGGGTCGTTTTTTACACTGAAAGAGAATTGACTATTTTGAATGACTATACAACCTGCCAGCCAAGAGTTCAGATTTCTCTGTGTAGCTACCTTTGTCTGGAAATGCATAGTGTAATTATTTCAACATTCCCTTTGTGCTTTTCTTTTATTATTTTATGAAAATGACTGAGAAACAGGAAAATGAATGTGCTCATAGTGGTGGCAGAAAGCTAGGGCACCATAAATTTACTGTAGTCGAGACAAAGATGGCAGTCCCTAGATATTCTAGAATTGATGAATCTTCGTTGGAGCCTTATGATGATCAAGTGGGTATGCAGGTACGAAGGAAACGAATAAAACACCAGATAGAAAACATTGGAAACGTGGCTATTATAACCGCATCTAACTGATAAATTATTTTTTTAGGAACCGCTTTCATGCTATTTAGCTTTCTCTGACCAGAAACTCTGTATAAGTGAGTTACTACATTTCCTCTATTAGATCTGCACATAAAAAGAGTTACAGACTCATTCTTTCTTGGGGATCTGCTAGCAGAGAAAGCCCATGTGAAAACACTACTAGCAATAATTGTGTTCCTTCTCTAGAGTATGTCTCACCTAGTCTTGTTTCAGATGCATAGAAAACATAAAATAACAGCACAATTTTCTCCTAAAAGGGCAGTGGGAATGTCACAATCCCAGGTATATGATGTGCTGCTGCTCGTGGACTTACAGAGTATCTCTCAGGATGTACAGGGTCCTTGTTGCTGCTATATTTAAAACTGCCAAGTACGCTGGCTGGTGCTTGCCCTGGCAGTAGATAAGACTCTATACTTCTTTGAGCTCTGTAAACATGGTCTATTTATACTCTTGTGCATTTCTTGTTAACTAAATACAAAGTAGACTGTATTTAATAGTTCTTATCTCATTTTTGAATAAGACATATTCAAGGTGGGTCACTGGAAAAGCTTGGAATCCAGGTCATGTTTCTTTAAACAAAATGACATTTCTTAGTAAAGAGGTTCCCAGTGTCCCCTGCAGAAATATATCTGATTTCAGAAAAGGATTGATTCAAATAAAAATGTGTTTGTATAAGAAAAATTATTTTCTGCTGAGAAAACACATAGTTTGGGGGTAAATTTATAGTTCTGGCCAGGTCATTAATATCTGGTTGTCAAAAAGTATTGGTTTGAACAAAAATATGTTGTAATAAAAATGCATTGTTTTGGAGAAATTTATTGGCCCCATGAAAACCTATTCGATTCAGAGAGATGTGTTGATTTCAATGAAAAATCTATTTGTTTTAAGGGAGATAATGCTTGGCTCTCAGCTTTTCTGTGGGAAATCTCTTTGACATTGATATTCATTTAGAAAGATGAAACATAGACGTGATTAGTGGAAAGACTGGGAGGCGCGAATGCAGGTCCTGTTTGTTCAATAATGCTTAACAGGACATAATGAGTGTCAGGCTTCAGAGTGCATTGACAGACATCAGCCAACGACTCCTTTCACGTAGCTCAAAGAAGAATGTGGCTGGCCATGATTATAGAGCATGGACATTTACTGTCACAGGAGGACTAGAGAGATGGACAGGACTCCTGACCCCAAAGGAGCTGTAGTTCTAAAAGTCCTTTTATGACTGTCCTTAGTCTGCTGCATGCCATGCATCCTTCGTCTCTGCCTGTTAAAGATCGAGGTCTTGAAATATTTTTTTTTTAAAAAAACTTTTCCATAGATTATTTTTTCTGAGTAACCATATACTGTAGAAAGATGATCATGATCGCATAATGGCTTTGAGTTGACCCATTTTGGGCAAAGTCATCTGTCATCTCTTCCAATTGTCTGTCCCTGAAAGTTGATGAGAAACTCCAAGTCCAAAAGCAATTCTGATGTTTTCATCTGTTGACTTCAAGCAACACTTGGCAGAAAACCATTTCTTTAAAAGGGCTAGATAATAAATATTTTAGGATTTTTCAGGGCCGTACGTCTTCGGTCAACCTTCAACTCTGCTAGTGTAGCATGGAAACAGTCACTGACAAGAAAATTCTTAACTCCCCTGGGTCCCAGTAAGTGTTCTGTGTGTTTTGTGCAAATAGCCTACGTACTAAATATAATTGAGGACTATAGTAAACATATAGAATCAACTTGCTGTACATTGTACAAGTAATTGTGCACTTAATATACCATTAAGAATGCAGTCATCATGCAGATATCAGGTAAGGGAAAAATATGGAACAAACAAACGAAAACACATAGGCAATTCCCATGAGACACTGCTGGCGTTGAGGGAATTCAAAGAGGAGGCTGTTGAAGAAGGAAGAGCTTGCCTAGCATTCACCAAGCTTTGGGGACTCAAATGTAATTACAGAGCTTGGTGTATTTCCTTTGTACTAAGTACAAGTTCATGACACAGCAGTGGTTTTAAAGCATTAGACAGGAGGAATTGTGTTTTAGGTGTGAACTCTTTCTCTCTGGAAAGCTTTAGAGACAAATGCGAACAAAAGGTGTTTCTTAATTCCAACAAAGGGCAGACACTGGGTTTTGCCTGCAGCAGAAACAGTGCGGCTCCTGCTTAGGCTGATGGCCATGCCTTTGCTTTGTATATTGATCAAGTGTGGTATTTTTCAAGATTCTAAGATTCTAGGATCCCTTTGGTAGTACTAATTTGGACTCTGCAAGTAGGATCAGCAAATCCACCAAATATGTGTTGATTCCAGTCTAGATAATTCTGCACACCCATTATTTAGTGTCTCTTCTGTTATTTAGTGTCTCTTCTGCCGTAAGTTATTTGAGGCAACTATTCATAGATAATTAACAGATCCTTTGCATTTGTTTTTTTACTATGGATTCATATAGTACCTTCTCTTGCCCTAAATTCCTTTAACATCACGGACTCCAACAATACATATTGCCCAAGAAGCAAAGGCTGCTTAAACTACTCTGTACCTATTGAGAAACCTTTTCTGAGTTAGTTTACCATTATTGTTTATTATTCTCAGTCAGGATGGAAGAATTTCTTTCAGAGGCTTCCAATTGGTTCTCCCATCATTATGGTCCCAATTTCATAACAAAATAATTAGATGATTCTGATAAGTGCCATTCATATTTATTCTTATCATGTGTTTTTTAAAAGGCAGAGGAAATGACAAGAGATAAGTCTGTGGATTCAGGTTCATACTTCTACTCTCATAGTTTAAACAGAGGGAGAATGAGGATGCTCCATCACCACAGCTTCCTCTCTTTGCTGGTGGTAGCACGGGATGGACTAAGAGAACTATCACCATCCACGTTTGCCGTGTAGCTCAAGACGTTTTCTGCCCTTCGGACAATGGATTCCTACAAAATTTGTCTCAGAGATAGGAACTAGGCAAGGGACTGTGTAGATTGAAGTTTCTGTCAGTCAGTGTTCTATTAAACCAATACAAATGATAAATCTTTACAGTGTATAAGAGCATTATCCCACAGTAGGGCTGTAATTCTCTTCGGATAGTGGACATCAGATGCCTGATTACCCAGGTTTTTTTTTTTAATATTCGTCTCTAGTTTTATAAATTTTATGTTCATCTCAATGGTTATCTATCCATTTTATTTCAAACAAACAACATGAAGTTTCTCAACTGTGACTTCTCCTTTCTTTAAGCCAAGGGTGTGTGTACTTACTGCTCTAGGTGCCTGAGACCCATGACAGGACCTTTATGAGTAAGAGAAAATCTGTATGTCAGGCTTATGAGTGGAGACTTCCCTTGTTAGTAGGAGCAAACAAAAGAGGCATTAAAAGGACTATACAAATGGCAAAGGGTGAACCTGTTCCCCATTGTCTATAATAGATACGAAATGCAAGCAGAGGGAGATTAATGCTGGGGAATCATGGCCCAAGCACTCCTGATGTGTAAGGTGCAAGTTTAATGTGCCTTGGGTGCTTGGAACTGCAGCCTTGTGACATGCAAATGAGCTGGTTCCACTCCAGTGGGTAACCAGATTATCAGCAAGGCTAGGGCAAGGCTGCTCTACCAGTAGGAACTCGGGTAGAGAATTCGCTCCAGGCACCAAGTCTTTCTGTTTTGCTCACAAAAGATTTTCACGAGAATCAGCTACATAAAAGTCACCAAGGAAAACCATGGGTATTTAGCTTCCAGGGTTACTTGCCAGGGTGGGAAAACGATGAGACTGACCTTAGCAGAATCTTATGTCCTTTGATTTTCATTTCTCTTTCTTTCTTTTTGACATCATGATCTTACATATATACTTAACAACAAATCAAAAAGGCACCCTATGAGAATAGAAAGGTGCTGGAAATAGAAGCTGCGATGTGTAGTCTAAGGAACTGATGGGAAACTATGACTGTCATCTAACATCTAGGTCCACAAAGGCCTTAGCATTGATTCTTAGTGTTATAAGGAGACATAAGGTGCATGCAGTTCAGTTGCTTTTTGTTCTATGTTTAAATTTACTTTAAGAAGAACAAAGATAAAACAAATAACTCCATATGGATAGCTCAGTTATTTCTTTATGCATCTCTAGCTTAGAAAAGCTGCTGAATCAAGAGAATATCCATTCCATTTTTATAAAGTAATATGTTCTATATGACTTTCATTATATTAAGCTTTTACTCATGATTTCCTGTCTAAGGCTATAAATGATATATTGAATCTCTGTATTAGTTACTTTTCTAATTTCTATAACAACATCCTGGACAACAAGTAACTTAAAGGGAAGAAAGGTTTGTTTTGATTTAGTTTGAAGAACTATACTCCATCATGGCAGGGAAAACATGGTGGCAGGAGTATGTGGTCACTCCAATCAGGAAGAAGAAAGTAGACGGGAAGTGGGGCTGGGTTGTAAAACCCATAGTTCCACCCTCAATGACCCACTTCTTCCAGCAATGAACCAGCTTGTAAAGATTATACAGACATTCAAAATAGCATCAGCAGCTAAGGACCAAATGTTGAAATAAACAGGGCCATGGAGAACACTTTGAACTGATTCCATGCCACCACACATGGGACTGTGGGGGGCACTTCACACTGAACCAAACTATCATTCATGGTGTTTTGGGGAGCACTTTACATTGAGCTCATGCCTCCGTACATGAGACTGTGGGGGGCACTTCACACTGAATTCATGCCACCATACATGGGATTATGGGGGACACTTCATACTGAACCCATGTGTGGGGGCATTTCACACTGAACTCATGCCTTTGTACATAGGATTTTGGGGGGCACTTCATACTGAACTCATGCTATCAAATCTACTAGGCCCTTTCTGAATCCTCACAGAAATCAAAGACCTCCATGTTTGATGTGGGATTCCTTTCTGTATGCTGTGAATACCACTGGTTAATTAATAAAGCTGCTTTCGTCCTATAGCAGGGCAGAATAGAGCTAGGCAGGAAAACTAAACTGAATGCTGGTAAAAAGAAGGCAGAGTCAGAGAGAAGCCATGTAGCAGCTGTAGGAGACAGGTGCCAGACAGAACCTTACTGGCAGGCCACAACCACATAGTGATACACAGCTTAATAGAAATGGGTTAATTTAAGATGTAAGAATTAGTCTCTGCCTACAATGCTACTTTTGAACTTTTTTTCTCCCTGTGTAATACTTAGTGACAAACACATTGGCTTTTCTTTATCTCCCTTTTCTAATATCATTTGTGTTGATTTCAGCCATTTCTGGATGGGCATACAGAGGTTCCAGAAAGGAGCATCCCTCGGGATTTACACCTGGCAGTCTCAGGAGCCAGTGAATGAAGAGAAGAGACCAGACTGGCAGTGCATGGGCATGTGGGGGGGAACTGGTGGGGCCTGATGCAACTCTGGCCACTAAATGTAAGAGAAATTCTGTGAAGAGGTATAAGAAGCCTCCTCCTCACTGTCTGGAGAGGAAGCAGCGACCCTGAAGCACTGGGTAGAATCCATGTGCTAAGGACAGCAGGAAAGTGAGACAGGCACATCCTTGACCACTCAGAAAACCTCACACGAGCCTTTGCCTATCTCTGAACTTTACAAAGGAAACAAAACCTTATATTTCTTGTTCAGAATCTCAGAGCTCCATGCCCTTAGCAGGTAGTCAACTGCTGACCTGGGGGAGTGTGTGTGTGTGTGTGTGTGTGTGTGTGTGTGTGTGTATACATCAATTTGTGCATATGGAGGCCAGAGGAGAAGTTACTTGTCCTTATGTGCCATTTTATCTGTTGTTCCCTTAAGACAGGGTCTCTCCACTGAACCTGGCAGCCAAGGAAGCCTTAGCAACATGTCTCCATTCCCTAACACACTGAGATTACTGAAGCAAACAGACATACTAACTTTTTTACATGGGTGTTGGGGATCTGAACTCAGGTCCACTTGCTCATTCAGTAAACACTCCTAGTCACCGAATCTTCCAGCCACTGCTTTTTGCCTTATTAATCCTACCTATATATGTAACAGACAAAAAAAAAAAAAGAAAAAGAAAATCCGCAAAAAAAAAAAAAAAACCAAAAACCAAAAAACTGTTTCCTCACCCCTCACACAGTTCATGACTAAAGCCTAAACACGGAGCAGATTGCATATGAGCTTACCAGAAATGAAGGTCAAAAAAAAAAAAAAACACCCAAGTACTGCACACTTTATGGACAATTGATTAAAAAACATGATTAGAGAGTGAGTTTTCAGATTTGATGATAGCAAACTCAGTAGAATTTCACAAATTCTTATCATTCAGCTATTTCTGAAGGAATTACTAATGATGGCCCAGCCTATGCATTTATCTTTCTCATTTTGAGTGTAAAACTGCAGAGGGCTCTAGAAGGAGAGAAAATAGCTTTGATTTGAATGTGAAATTGTTTTCTTCCCGCTCATTTTTCTTCAACCATTGTTCATAACAAAATTTTCTATGACTAATGATGCGTTAATTCTGGAGTGAGGGCTAGAGAGATTGGGTAAACATCTTTATATTCAAAGTTATAAATAAAAAAAAAGATGAAGTTCGGGCTACTTGCCCCCCAAAGCATAGCCTGTGTCCTTCTGTGCATGTCGACAAATCCAAGTATGGATTCTATCTCTAATCCAACTGAGCTTTCAGTCTTTGATAAGATCATTCAGCCTTTGGATTTTCAAACTCCTCTGGCATTTTGAATGAGATGACCACTTTGGGATCACATGTTTAAAAGCTTGGCCCACAGTGAGTGGAACTCTTTGAGAAGGACTACAAGGTTTGACCTTATTGGAGTGGTGTGTCACTGGGGGTGGATGGACTTTACACCAGACCCAGTCTTTCCCATGTGTGTGTGTTTTCCAGCTTCAACCAGATGTAAAGCTCCTAGGTACTGCTTCAGGGCCATGCGTGTCTACTCCCTTCCATGATAATGATGGGCTATCTATAGCTGCAAGCAGCCCCCAGTTGAATGCCTTCTATTATGAGTTGCCTTGGTCACGGTGTCTTTACACAGCAATTGAATAGTAATTAAGATACTCCTAATCTGCAAAGTAGAAATAATGGAATCTAGAAATCTATGTACAGGGTAATTGGAAGGCCCACAGTTCAGTAGAATTTTGCATTCCTAATCTCAAATTTGGAAATACAAAATCCAGAATGTTTCAAAAGCAAAACTTTTCAGTGTTGACATGATGCCACAGGTATAAACTTCTATAACTGACTTCTTATGACAGGTCATAGTCAAAACACAGGTGCACTAAAAATATAGCATAAAATTCCCTCCAGGCTATGTGGAATGTATATACGAAATACAAATCAGTTCTGTGTTTAGACTTGGCTCATATCCCCAAGATAGCTCATCATGAATATGCAAATATTTCCAAATACCCCAAATTTAAAACATGAAACACTTCTAACCTAAGCATTTTGGATAAAGGATATTCACTTTGTACATGCAAAGGCACTGGTAGAAGAATAGACTCTCTCTATTTCTCTTCTTTCCTGGAATGAATTTAAAGCTGCAGATCTTTGCCAGTCAAGATTCAAACAGAGAAACAGAAATGACTCTGTCTGCTTCAAACAATCAGACTTGAGTGGAGGAAATTGGTCATGGTGATGAAAGAATTGAGAAGCCAAAAATGATAATGAGATGACCAGGAAACAACTGCCATCCCTAGAAATAAAGACTCACCTCCAGGAGATAGGATTATCAGATCACAGAATCCAAAGAGACTAAACAAAATTGGAATAGCTGCCTGTTACAACTGTCTGCCAGAAGCTGAGATGCAACAGAGATGTGTTCTTGAGTCCATGTATATAGGAAGGAATTACAACCAGAGACAATATACAGAGTAGAGAGAAGAAAAGACATTGCATTTTCTCATCCATTCACCTCCAACCTTCTTCCTACTGTACAGATTGCCAAACACAGTACAAAAGACTCTGGGAATTGTAGTTTTCTGAAATACAATAAAAAAGAAGGAACAGAAAAACAGACTCTGAGTCTTGGGGTGAGGGGAATTAGTTTTGTGTCCAAATATTCAGTGATTTACTTCCAGAAGAGAATGGTCTTTCTCATATCTTTCATTCCTTTTACCAGAAAGCAACTACTCTCTGGCTATCCAGCCAGGTTTTTATTGAACAAGACCATTTCTTGCTTCATAAGATGACTAAAGGTCCAAGAGAGAGAGTCAATGACATGTGGACCCCAAGATTTCTTTGTCCATCTTTACTTCCTGCAGTAACTTGGTCTACAAAAGCTTTACAGCTGTTTAAAATATCCATATTGTATCGGTTACATTGTAAGTTTGGTTTTACATTTTAAATTCTTGCCATTTAAAACAAAATTATTTACTTTTTTTGCCTCAGTTTGCCAAGGAGTTCTATACCTTGCAAACTGCAGAGACATTTAATATTGAGTACACTAAAATATTCACATGTTCTAGGAACTTACCAGAAAGAGTAGTGTCAGGATTGAATTTTATTATGAAAAGAATCGTTTTCTAGCGAATCTGATTTTTCACATATTGGATTTGATTTATTTGATAATTCCATTTGCTATCCCTCTGACAATAAATATTTTATAAACTGTTGTATTAAATGTCACAAGAGAAGAAGCAACAAAATATTATATAGATAAAGACAGAAGGAGGTAAGGGGGAATAAATTATAGCCACTGGTATATCAATATAAATTCATAAAAGAAGTTGTAATCTAACTAATCCTTGGCAGAACTGATAGATTTTTAAAAAAAAAAAACATATACAGAGAATAAGCAAAAGTCACACTAGTGGGAAACTGTAATATCTGCTGAGTAAATGTGTACAGATATCTGGCTGTAACATAGTAGAATTGGGGTGAGATGTGACTTATATGTTGTGACTTATATCTTGAAAGTTACATTGAGGTGTTTACAGTGTCCTTGGCAGGAGGGCATCCCTGGAGGTGGTTTTGTTTTGACAGCAGAAAGATATGACTAAGATCTTACAAACTGATAATATTCATTTCTACACCTAGGAATTCTTTTTAAAGATATTTTATTTACTTTTATTTGTATAAGCATTTGGCTGCATGTTTGGATATGCCCTGTGAGGTCAGAGGGCATTGGACTCTCTGGAACAGAAATTGCAGACTGCTGTGAGCTGCCATGTGGATTCTGGGGACCAAACACATCCATTTCTCCGGCCCATCTAAGACCCTTTTAGAGGACTAGGGAAATGGGAATGTGCTCACTGCTCAACTATGCAGGCCTCATTTCAGATCTCCATCTCCCCAAGAAAAAGCCATGTGTGGTGATGCACACTCTGGTGCTAGCACTTGGGAAGGCAGAGACAGGAGGGTTACCAGAGTTCGCTGACGCATAGTCTAGGCTAATGGTGAGCTCCAGTTCACTAAGAGCTGTCTCAAAGAGTAAAAGGGGAAACGGTTGAAAGGAACAACTGATATGAACCCTTTGATTGATTTTTCTTTTTAGAATGGTAGCACAGTGAGCCATTTATATAAAATGCCACAGCCTAAGAAGAGCAAATATAAAAAAATGGTTCCAATTTCCAAATTAATTCTATATTAAAGTATGATCTTATAACAGTTGAATTTACTGTGTCCTTTACCATTTGTAGAAAAATAACAGATTAAGATTTTCAAAATAAGCCTAATATTTTCTAAGTATGATTCCAACGAACATCCCCCCCCAAAAAAAGAATACAAAATCAGTGTAAAACCTAAAATAAAACTAATTAAATCCTATAAAGGAAATTCCAAACCTTCTTTGGTTCTTTATTACCTGAAAAGGTAAAGGTTACAGGCATTTGTCTACATAGTCTTACGTATTATTTAAACTGAATACTCAAATGTAACCCATTTAAATCAACTTCAAATTTGTATTATCCCCAAACTATGATGTTTTCACCCACTCCAAGAACCATTTCTTCTCTTCTGAACTCTGCTTAGAAAATTGAAGTAAAGGGAACCAAATTAAGTAAGAACAAAAAAACAAACATTGTAGTGCCCAACACAATGCATTACAAGTAAAGTAGAATTGTCTCACCTACTGTGGTGCTGTAAAACTTTAGAGAGGAGACAGGACCTATGAATCATCAGTACCAATGCCTCCTTATCAGTCTGGGTGTGAATGGTGCTACCTCTGGGGACACTGAAACTAAAGAATAATGAATAATGAATAATCTAGAACCATACAATTGATACAACTTAGATCCAGCTGTATCCAATTTAATTCCAGGAAGTTTAAATGTTTCCCACTCAACTGGGTGACCAAAGCATTTATTAAACTTGTGGTATTAGTTCTCTCAGTTCTCATTTGAAGAGCACACTAAAGTTGGAGAAAGTAAGGAAAGAGGAAGGGAAGAACTTTGGTGGTCTTTAAGGGAAGGTAAAATCTATTGGCCATCTAAAGATCAAACCCAGAGGCTAAATCTCCTTGACTTTTCTTAGAATTTATAGTGTGAGCAGTTGTATGTGGTTGACTCATGAGTTAAACCCCTCTACATCAGAAGACAGTCTGTGCAAACAAAGCACACAGCTCAGAGCAAATGCCAAGCCCGGTGAAGACGTCACAGTCTCGGTCTCGGCTCAAATCCAGTGGCAGCAGATACATAATGCATGACCAACAGGATTTCTTTCTGCTCTTCTATCTTGGCCGCTGCACAGGCACAAACCCCAGTGGAACCAAGTAATCAAATACAGATTTAGAGTCATTAAATCTTCAAGGGGAAAGTTTTTCAAACATTTGGTTTGAGCAGTGCTCACAAGCTGGAGAAGCAACATGAGAAAAATCAATTAGAAGTAGGAAGTTGGCTTGGATAATAGAAGAAATTATAATAAATTTTCATTATGACCTTGAGTTTTACTCCTGCTATTCTACAAATGGGACAGTTTAGAAAGCAGATTCTTTTTGTTCCTGCTCATCCCTTGGTTCTCTCTAAAAGAGCAAGACTGGAAGGAGGCAGCATGAATTTTGCTTCCTCATTCTTGCTAGTTATGAAACTGGAGGATGGTGTCTTAACTTCTGAGACCATCTGGCTCTTTATCTGCAAAATGGAAGAAAGTACTAGTGTCCTCACAAGAACTCAATAAGGGTTACAGAATGGCTGCTTTCCACTCAGAAGAGAGTACATAAATTCATGGCTTTCTTGCTATTACACTTTAATGCAAAAGGCTTTTTTAAACTGGTAAACGAGTTTGTAATTTACCCTCCCCTTATGGTCTCTACAGATAACACTTTTGCATTGTTCTTTTTTCTGAGACTAGGGCTGTGAGTATGAATATGGTTCCTTAGAAAAGGTACAAAGAAAGGGAGAGATTAAATAAACCTTGTTTAGTAATACAATTTCCAAATAGTAAAAATAAATAAAGATAGATAGATAGATAGATAGATAGATAGATAGATAGATAGATAGATAGATAGATAGATAGGTAGGTAGATAAAATGTAGAGGTGATTCCTGTGCATGTAGTCTATCCCCTCAGAGTTCATGTGGGCAACTTCATTGTGTCTGGTAATTACAGTTTCACTCCAGACCTGTACCTTTTAACTCTTATAATTCTTCTGCTCCTCTTCTCTGATAATTCCTGATCCCTGGGAACCACGGGTTGTAGTATAGATGTCCTATTAGAGCCAAGCACTCTACAGTTCCTTTTACTCTACCTGTTTGTTTGTTGTGCTTCTCTATTGATCACCACCTACTGCAAAAATAAGCCTCTCTGTTGCAGGCTTTTAGAGAGGCATTAATATATAAGCATGCATAGACATGATGATGGTAATTTATTGTGTCCCTTTATGAGAATAGTTCTTCCTAGGGCCTATGGTCTAGCCTGCTGCTGGTTTTTGGTCCAGTTAGTAGTACCAGGCATAGGTTCCATTTTATGTGGTGGGCTTTAAATTCAACTAGAAAGTGGTTGGTTGGTTCTATAACATTTGTGCCACTACCCCACTGGTGTGCATATCTTGACCAAGCCAGTCATTCTTGTAGCTATCAGGGTTCACACTGGGTGAGATTCTTGATGACTTTTCTTCACTGGCAGCATGCTTTAACTTTCCAGCATTATGAAAGATAGCCTTCTGGAATAATGTTCTCAGGGAAGTACCAAATAGATTTTCCCATGTGCTGTGCTGCAAGCATGTGATGTCTTCAGCAACAGAGTTTTACTATCAAGTTCTGGAGGATAAACAAGAGTAATGGGCATAGTGGGCAATATTTGGAAAAGTTGTCACAACCCACTGACCAGTGACATGAAAGAGGTAACACATACGAGGTATGGAATTTTTTATTTGATAAGTCTATGGTATCTGGAAAAGGCATTATCCTTTTGTTGCAGGGTAACTCCATTTAAGAGCTCTTCCTATATATTTATGTATGTATTTTAAGAAGCTTCCATAGTAGGAGGTTTCCATGGGGCATTTTAAAGTCCTCTAGTGTTAGTTTTTTCTCCCTGTGTTCCTTCCACTAACCTGCCCTCCTCTCTCTAGTCCACTTAACTCTTCCTGTTCTGTTATTGCCTTTCTCCCTTCAGATTACAATTTTTTATGCCCTCCCTTTTAAGTTTCCACTGACATGGCCCCCTGTACTTTTTTTTTGTCTACTATGGGTTCTGCAATTCAAACACAGATATCTGAAGACTTAAAGCTGGAACTCCCTTTGACTATGCCTGCATGCATAAGACTTGAAGAAGATCAAGCTAGCCAAAATTTTAGCATGGTTTGGGGGAGAGGACCATGAATTCCCATTACAATCTGAGGAGCTGTTGGCAATTAATAGCTTGCTGGGGAGGGAAAATCAGTTTTCTTCAAGAATGGGGTTGTGAAAGGCTATCCATACTTTAGTATATGGATGCATACTCAGGAATATTAAGGAATTAATTAAAGGAAGAATACATGAACATGGTAGAGAAAAGTGGTAGGGCTGTATGAGAGGTGATAGGATGGGAGGGTGCTTAGTCACAACCCATAATATGCACATATGATAAAATATTTTTTAAAATAATAAAAAGGAATAAAACTAAAGAAATAAAAAATAATAGAGACAATGTACATGCTAATATAAGAGCTATAATAGATGAATTTGATTGGGCTTACAGTTTTAATATCTTTGACTTATTCTCTCTTCCTCTGCTTTACCCTCTTCCTCATCTTTTTTCTGGATCTACTTGTGTAATAACTGCATTGCATGTTTTTTAAGTTATGCCTGTGCTTTCCCATAATGGAAAGACAGAGACAGCCTACAGCCTACAAATAGACAAGGACACAATCCTGCATCATCAACTGACTAAATTCCTTGAACAAAAATATTATTGATGTGCATATGACCTATGTTCCCACTCAAGTCTCTCACTGGCTATGGGAGAATGTGATACAATTAGCAGCATCCTTGGCCTAGCCTTTGCTTCCTTATATCCTTCACTAGACCCATGTTAAATGAGGAAAAATATGTCAAGAGGAAAGGGTACGTTGTGGACAAGACAAAGCTCTTTTACTACATTAAATTTTAATGTGTGTGTGTATGTGTATACATGTTCACGTGTGTATGGAATCACATACGTATATGTTGATGCATGTGCACATGAGCACATTAAGGTCAGAAATTGCTGCCAGGTGTCTTTCTGTATTACTTTCCAGTTTTACTGTGGTAAGTTTTTTTTTAATCAAGTTATCAGAGTTCATTCCTACAAACACTTAAAAACTAGTTCTAAAACCTTTTAGTAAATAATCAGTCTTGTGAGATAAGTCATGAAAGCTAGTGGACAGCATAGTATTGTTATTTTTAGTTTAAAAGAGGAAAGACAAGGCTAAGGGGGTGAAATAACTTGACACAGAGAAAGATGAAATGTCCAGTCTGGCTCTGAAACATGCTTCCAGGGCAGTGTCCTTCCATCATGATTGGGGAAATAGAAAAGATGGTTGCAAATTTTGGACAACATAGTCCTTGTAAAGAAGATAGTATAACCCTCGGAATGTGGGAGAAGAAG
This sequence comes from Microtus ochrogaster, assembly GCF_000317375.1. NCBI lineage: Eukaryota > Metazoa > Chordata > Mammalia > Rodentia > Cricetidae > Microtus > Microtus ochrogaster. The sequence continues at coordinate 1,333,116 of NW_004949173.1, read as the reverse complement.
CATACATCCAACACGTGGTGATGTAATCTCTGTTCTTTTCCCTCAAGTTTATAAGAAATTCCTAGGTTGTAGTAGGAGGTTGCTTGTTTCCTGCTTCCTAGACCTGAAATAATCACTCAGAAACTGTATTAATTAAATCACTGCTTGGCATATTAGCTTATACATATTTCTAGATAACTCTTACGTCTTGAATTTATCCATTTCTATTCATCTGTGTATCGTCACATGGCTGTGACTTACCAGCAAGATTCTGGCACATCTGTCCCAAGTGGCAGCTATATGGCTTCTCCTGACTCTGCTTTCTTTCTCTCAGCATTCAGTTTAGTTTTCCCCACCTATCTCTGTTCTGTCCTGTCATAGGCCCAAGCAGTTTCTTTATTCATCAGTGGTAATCACAGCATACATAGGGGAATCCCACATCACTAGATCCTATGTTTTCTAGTGAAGATAGTTCGAACTTTAAAGAAGGTTTGTTTACCCAGTGTGATATTTCTGTTTCCTTTTCTGTGGGATTTTCAGAGATGATTTTTGTTGTCATAATTCCTCCTAACATTTGAGCTAATTTTTGCCATGCTGTCTTTACTTCATCTCTTTCAAACCACAATGATATGAGATTAGAAATAGAAATAAGCCAGAGAGAAATGTCATAGAGTAAGTGAATGATAAACACCAAGGCTATGCCCAAGGGAAAATTCCCAAGCGTTTACCACAGAAGTTGTGCTGGTACAATATAGTCCTTCATTGCACATTTGCCAGACACTGCGAGGGCAGTCTAGTCTGTGATGAAAACAAAGGGACAGCTAAAATGAAAGGTCACTTAGTCTAGGTTAATAGGGTAAGGTTCACACTCCCTAGTGAGATAAATTTCAAAATTCTCTATTTACCACAGCAGATAGACTTGACATGAATCTTCCACAAATAATTTCCACAACTTACCCTTGACCTCACCTATGAATTTAAATACTGAGACTTCTCTGCACCTGTATAATTTTCTCTCGTTCCATTTTGGAATTCTAGCATTTTCTAAAGAAGCTGGAAAGATCTTAAGACTTTGTAAGTTAATAAAACTCTCCAGAGTAGAAGCTATCATCAGTGGCTTCTGTCCCTGAGCTGTAGGGGTAATAACAATATTGTCAGATGCCAAAGGACAGGAATGCAGTGCTTGGCTCATGGGCCAGCCAGCAGGGACTTGTTGAAATCCAACTCCACTCTGTAAGTCAAATGAAAAACCACATGCAGTCCCAGTCAGGATTAGAAGGGCAACTTCTGAGCTATCACCTGAAAGCCCCGCTCTCACACATTTGATTTAAAACAATCACTGCGTATTTGCCATGGACTTTTCTTTCATTATAGTCCAACCCTGATATTTAATCAGTCTCTGCTGTGTTCTGTTTGAACAAGTCGATGCTAAACCACAATAAAAAAGAAGGGCCCAAGAAATGTCACCACTGCCATATTATCCCCTCTCTGTGAACACATTCATAATGCATTATGGTTTCAATAGGAAGGTTGTTTGTAATTAAAATTAATACAGAATTAAAGCTGTATTTGTGGTGATGGCCTCCTTTAATTTGGCTTTCATCAATTAGACCAGAAAATTGGAAGGTGGGGGATGAGGTACGAACTGTGAATTAGGAATTTATATTACATTCATTAATCATTACATGAAGGAAGATTTGAGAGCTAGTCTCGCCTTTATCTAACATCGCAGACTAAGACAACATTGCATTCACTAAGAAAGTGCCTTTACATACTTTATTAAGCATAGCTCGTAATAAAATGAAATCCTGATGAACAAAAATCAACTGAGATATATCTTCTGGGTGGTTGGGGCTTCTGAATTCATTGTTCTGTCTGCACAATGGTGTTTTCACTTTCCCCCCCACTTACAGGTCACCTCACTTCAGTGTCTCCTCCTTTCTAAGGACTCCTTATTCCTTCAGCTAGTGGCAAAGAGATGAAAGACAAGCAGTAATGAGTGGAAAGGGCACCGGTGTGTGCGTGGGTTTATCGGCTACATGACTGTAAGTTATGGGGTGGTACGTCAGATAGTTGACCATCAGCCTCTTTCTCTCTCTGTCTCTGTCTCTGTCTCTGTCTCTGTCTCTCTCTCTCTCTCTCTCTCTCTCACACACACA
>NW_004949173.1:1316075-1330878 GCF_000317375.1 Microtus ochrogaster | reverse complement strand
TCTCTCTCTCTCTCTCTCTCTCTCTCACACACACACACACACACACACACACACACACACACACACACACCTCTCAGAGCCTACACTAGCCAGAAATAATCACCATTGTGGGTTATCTAAATATCATTCTCTCTACATAAATGTAAAAAACCCTTCCAAGTGCTATCTCCAAAGTAGTGTGACCTGAAAGACATCAAAGAGTGAAGGTGCTCCCTGAAAGACATCAAACACTAAATCCAATTTTAAAAGAAAAAATCTTAAACAGACCCAATGAATGGTGATATTGAATCAGCTAATAAATAAATACAAAGGAAACCATGCACTGAAATGACTTCACCATAGAATACCTTCAGGCTTTTGAAGAATTTATACAATGTTTCACAAACTCAAAACAGAAAGAAAGCATTTCTTTTTATGAAGATAGTATTAGCATGATAACAAAAAAGGCCAAGGATATCACAAGAGAGAAGATTATGGACCCATATTTCTTATGAACATCAGGAGTAATATCTAGTTTCTCTAATATCAAGAACAACACAGGAATGTCTATTTTGAACCAGTTCTGTTTAATATTGTATGGAAGGTTCTGATCAGGAACTAGAGAAAAAGGAAGAAATGTAAGGCAATTAAATTAAAACAAAATAAAACTTTTCTTTACTCTAGATCCTGTGATATATATGATCTTGGGCCAGCAAGATTGCTTAACAGGTAAAGGCTCCTGCTGCCCAGCCTTAGAACTTGGTTTTAGTTCCTTGGACATATGCTTTGAAAGGAAAATATCTACCCAGCAAGTTGTCCTTTGATCTCCACATGCATGCAATAGCATGTATACATATGAGCATGGGTATGCATGTGCATGTATGTATAGGCATGTATATTTGCACACAAGGACACACATACAAATAAAAATAATAAAAATGAAATTATTTCAGAATTCATTAATATTCTCTTAGAGCTAATGAAAGAGTCCAACAAGGCTTCAAGATAAAAGAGTTATATGAAAGATTAATTTTATTTCCACATATCCATACAACTCAAAAATGAATTTAGGAAGGAGTATAATTTATAGTAGCATCATTGCGCACAGGATATGTAAAAATAAAGTTATAAAAGTGCAAAACGTAAACAATGGAAACTATAAAACACTTCTGAAATGTAAGCATCTTTGGTTTGTTGATTAGAAGACAACATTATTAATATAGATGTCACCTAAGCTTATCCACAGATTTGATAAGTCTCTATCAGATACCCATATTACATCATCTTTGAGGAAATGTTCAAGCTGATAGTAAAATCCATATGGAATGGAAAAGAGCCCAGGACTACAGCTTCAGAATTCGGAATTCACACTAATTCCAAAAGTTATCATGTTCTGTTATCAAAGTTATCAAAGTGACTGTGTTCAAGATGGGGACAATGTGCTACTGACACAGAAGATAAGTATAGATCAACAAATTGAGACTTGCAACTGAGAGCTAACTAATTTATGAATATTTCAGAAAGAAACCTGCATAACTGTAAATTGGCTGATTTCAGATGAGCCTTCTCTAAGGAATTTTCCCTCAGAGTTGACTCAAGAGTCCCCAAGACCAAGTTCTGAGCATAAAGATTTATTTGCCTCAGAAGATGGGAAATAAGAAGCAAGGATAAAAGACAGAGGACAAGGGAAAATGGAAGTGAACAAGGGAAAGGAAGCAGGGGCATTTGTCTTAGAGCAGGAAGGACTGATTGTCTCTCAATAGAGAGGAGACAGGCATGGTCCATGAACATGTGACAGTATAAACAGGTAAAGGGGGAAACCTTGTGTTAGGATGAGGTGTTTAATTTTAATTGGGCATGTTAAGTAGGTAAGCCAAAGGGGCTTTTGATTGCTGGACTTCAATACTTTGATAGCTGGACGTTGGTAGTCAGAGTCAAGAGGAGGAAGTGGACAAATAAGGGAACAGACCATGGACTAGTTTTAGGAATGTGATCTATTGGTCTTTAGCAAGGCAGAGAGAACAGGGGAGAAGGGCAAATCCTGCCAGATACATACTCGCCATGCTCAGGCTGGCATCTTAGCCTATCTAATGGAAACAGAACAACGACAACACAAAAACAAGTCTTTTCTACACATGATGTGTTATCTTCCTATTTCTGTGCAGATGTCTTAATGTGTCATTGGTCAGCTAAATAGTAGATGAAAGGAAAAAAATCCCTTCCTAAGACAGTCCATCTGAGAAATGGAGAAGAAATGATACAGTTAGATGTTGCAAGGAGGAGGGAAGCCAGCTGTTTGTCCTGGCTGCCGGGCTCCCAGCCACCTGGCTAGCTTAACCCTGAAATAACCACACAGAAATTGTATTAATTAAATAACTGCTTGGCCCATTAGCTTTAACCCCTTACTGGCCAATTCCTACATATTAATTTAACCCATTTTTATTAATCTGTGTATCGCCATGTGGCAGTGGCTTACTGGGTAAAATTCCCAGAATCTGTCTCTGGCAGATTCATGGCATCTCTCTCCAACTCTGCCCTTCTTTCTCCCAGCATTCAGTTCTGTCTTCCCTGTGTACCTAAGTTCTGCCCTATCAAGCGGCCCAAAGAAGTTTCTTTATTAACCAATGAAAGCAAGAGGAAAACAGAAGAACCTCCTACAGTTAGATGACATAATTGATTTCTATTTACAGATTTGATATATATATATATATATATATATATATATATATATATATATATATTCATATTCATTAAACAGCCACATTGCTGAGGTCAAGCACCCCTCACTTCTTTTGGCCTTTTGCTTTCTTCCAAAATATCATAATACAGCCAAATAGATATTCTGAGTTTATCTAGATGGGAGTTTGAATGAGATGTCTCACAGAGTCTCAGGCATCTAAATGCTTGGTCCCCTGTTGGTGATGCTGTGGGTAAGTTTATGAGGTTTGGCCTTGCAAATAAAGATAAAGTATGGCCCTGGGCGTAGCCTTTGAGGTTTTCCTAGTACCACCTTCCTTTGGTGTTTCAGACATTGTAAATTCTCAGCTTGCTGCTCCAGTTACCATGTCTGCCTGCTGCCATACTTCCCTTCAGTGATGGTGACAGGCTTTTATCTCTTTGGAACCATGAGCCCAAAGAAATGCTTCCTTCTGTAAGTTAACTTGGTCATGACATCTTATCACAGAAATAGTAAAGTAACTAATGAATCTAGTTTCTGGAATCAATTGTAAATTTGCAGGTAATATCAAAGACTGTATAACAGAACAAACTTTACCATGCAAATGCAAAAGCTAAATTTAGGCAATGGGACACTCCTCAGAATTAATTGAATCAAAACAAGAGCACTATGACAGTAAAAAGGAGAGGTAAGTTTGAGATGAAGTCCATGCAAGTATCTTCTGTAGTACTGGGGATATTTGTTTCTTTTTAACTTGATTGTTTTTTATGTACTTACACTGCTTAAGATCAAACTCAGGGTCCACTTTTGTTAGGCAAGTTTTCTATCACTGAATTATAATAGCTACAGCCCATAAACTGCTATTTCATGAGCTAAACATGTTGATTTATTATGATCAATAAGTATAGTATAGTATTTGATTCATGTGGGTCTATGTATTCATGTTGTCTTTTAAAAATAAAGATATTGTAAGTGGGCTAGTTCATATTATGATATAAGCTTAGTGGACCTAGTTCAGTGACTGGATATGTATCTGTTACATCACAGGCAACAATCAAAGTTTTGAGTAGAGAGTGACATGATTATAATGGCCCTTAGAAAATTAATCAAGCAATGTGTGGGCTAGATTAATGGACCAAAGATGAGAAGACATTCAGCAGATTATGAAGCAGCTTCAAAAAGAGTTAATTAAAATATGACCTAGGGCAAAAATAGATGTGACAGAGTTTGCAGATGCAGAGTGAGTCTTGAGAAGTGACTGCACATGTTTAGGGAAAATGAGATTTAAGAACAACCAGGAAGACTATTATGGACCATTTTTTTTAAAAGAAATTTAATGTATGTATTTGGTTTTCGATGAAACAAGGTCTTACTGTGTAGTTCCAGGGCAGCCTCAATTTGTGATTCTCTTCCTCAGCCTCCTATGTTCTAGGGTTAAAAAAATATAACACCAAGACCAGCATAAGATTTCCTTAAAGAGCTAAGAGATTGGTAGTGTAAACAGCAATATAAGTCAAAAGAATGCCTGCTAAGTATTCATAAGCATTATAACAGCAGAAGTGTAGACCACACTGCTACCCCAGTCTTCAGCTAAACCCTTCGTTTCCCACCTTCTGGTCTGTGAGCCCGAGTAACTAAACTTTCTAACAGCACAATAGACTTGCCATAAAGTGGGAGCGATGCTAGAATTCATTTCAGGGGCTTCTGTGAGGAGGATTCAACACCGCCATGCAAGCAAGAGGGCCAGGCTGGCAGTGAAGAGGGTGAAAGCTGCAGCGGCTCATCTGGACCCTGAAAGAAATGCCTGGACTCTAAGAAACATGAGAGCCCACCTTTCAAATGCTTAAAGGCGGAGAAAAATAGATTTCTAGAGGGAAAAGATGGAAAAATTTAAAAAATTTGGTGGAATTTCTGAGTGCTTATAGTGGAGGTGGGGTTACAAAGATGTGTCTAATACCTATTACAAAAAATTTCATTTTCCTTTGTTTTGTCAATACTTTTGTCCTAATATTTGGTTAGAAGGATTCTAGAACTTTTCCTCTTAGGAGTAATTCAGAGACATAAGGGCCATGTAGACTGACTGCTCATCTGCCTGCCATTAGCAGATAAAGGAGGATGAGTTTCATATACCTCCTACCCCTCTGCGCATCAACTGGATTCTAGTCATCTGTGCATTAAGTCTCAAGTTGCAAGGTTCCTCAGTGCCCATGGATTTGGCGGTCCTATTGGTTTTGTGGTTATAATAGACATGGTTTGTTAACATAACAGAAGACATGCCGGATCATAGACTCCCAGGTTATGGTGATTTTTTTCCACTCCCTTCCTCTTCCTCTTTGTTTTCTGTGTGGTTTGCCTGCATTTGGGTGTGTGCACTTATACCCTTGCATGTATATGGAGGCAAGGAAATGATGCTGGGTGATCCCTTCTTCACTCTCTTATGCCGAGACAGGGCCTCTTGCACAACCCAGAGTTCATATTCTGATCCAACTTTCCCTGGGGATCAGGTCTCTGCTTCTGGAGCCCTCCAGACTTAGAGATTGTAATCAAGAGCCCATGCTTGTCAAACTTTTATGTGGGTGCTGATGATCAGGACAATGGTCCTCATGCGTGAGTCACTGAGCCATCTTCCTAGCCCTACTCTGTCTGTTGATTGGTCCAAACTAAAGACAAGAACAGACTTCTTTAGCCCAAGTATACTTGGAAGAAACTGAGCCTAGTACTCAATTGGAGGGTATTTCAGAGACTTTACACTAAGACAGAATCTCACTTAACATAATGCTGACCTTCCCTTCCCACTCAACAGTCAGGTCCAGGTTGTTAGCATCTGATAGGACCAGACCAAACCAACAGTCTTCAGTTCTACATTTATTCTCAGTGTTTCCCGAGTAGTAAATATTTGACAAAGGTCTTCTTCATTGCATTCACTTGCTTCCTCTCAGCCTTATTAAATGATACGAAGTCCCTCTTCAAATAGAGGGCTCCAACTCCTATTCTAGAGTGCTGGCTCTTTTGGGGGAAATTAATAAGGAAGAAGATCTTCATGGAGGTGTTTTTTTTTTCTCTAACTACAATCAAGTGTCCTTGAGAACCTTGTTTCACATTGCCTAGTGACTCTCAGTGTCATAATTGGGGCTCAAGTTGATTCATTTGCTCAAAAGATATGCTGCCTGCCTTGGATAACAATTTTAAAATGATTTTGATATGAAATCTCTGCCTTTTCCAAGATAACTTGCAAGAGGCCACATTTCCAGGGAAACAATTTTGAAAAGAGGAATTGATTACTATATATATTCCAAATATTCCAGAAACTTGCCCATATATGACTAACAAATGAGGACCATACTTCTGTTCATCAGTACCCACATAAAAGTCTGACAAACATGGGTTCCTGTATATGATATGATATAATATATTATATAATTAATATATATAACAATATATATAATATATATTACTACATATATATCATCCTGTATATGTACAGTACATATACAGTATACATACAGGATGATATGAGTAAGTTTCTGGAATATTTGGAACTGGAAGAAAAAGGTCCTCAGGGAAAAGCAAATACAGTGAGATGAACCCAGCATGCCATGGGCAGTTCGCCCCTTTGAAGTGTTTCCAGAAGCCATAGGTAGAAAGATACTGAAGAATTGGACAAGAGACTTCAGAATTCCTAAAGAAAGCCACAGCTGGGTACATGCCTTGGCAATTTCTTGATTAATGATTGACATGGAAAAGACCAGACCACTGTGGGTGGTGCCACCACTAGACAGGTGGTATTGAATTTGTAAGAAGCAAGCCAGTAAGAGGACTTCCTCCAAGGTCTCTGCTTCTGTTTCACCCTTCCGGTTTCTATTTTGAGTTTCTGCCCTGACTTCCACTCATGATGGACTATAAGCTAAAACAAAGCCTTTTCCTGTTCAAATTGCTTTTGTTATGTCATTTATCACAGTAGATGTAAACTCGAGTTATTGCCTTCTAGTGTGGATCTATATATAAAGCTACATCCCAGGATGGAGAGATAAGGGAGCAGATGTAGCTTTTTCAGTGATTAATATTGAAGAGAAACATGCTAGATTCTGTTAGAAAATGCAAAGTAAAAACCATAATGACTATCTGAGGAGCCCCTGGCAGTAGGGATCTTTCCCTGGTACATGTTGAATCCTATTCCCTATGGTGGGAGGCCATGCTCAGCCTTAATGCAAGTTAATGTACCAGACTCCCCATCAGAGCCCTTACCCACTGGGAAGTGTGAATGGGGGATGGGCTTGGGGGGTGAGAGGGGCAGGAGAGTGGGTGGGAGGGAGAACTGTGGTTGGGCTGTAAAAATGAAATAAAAAAAAACTAAGTTAATTTTAAAAAATATAATGAATCAAATACCTATAGATCAGAATAGCTTAGCTCAAAACACAGCAGCAAGCGAGACTGACAAAACTGAAGTCAGTGGAAATGCAAAGCAGTGAGCAATCTCCTCTGACAGAGGGGGAGCAGCTCAGTGACAGCCACGTTGCAGAATGGGTAGGAAACAGCTCATGAAGCTAAACAGACATACAACTGCAATCCAGCAAATGCATTCCAATTCAGACACCACACAACATACATATTCATGGTCACCAGAAAGACACACAGGAAAAACATATCAGTATTAGGAAGGATATTCCTATCAGTAATAGAAAAGATAAATACACTAGCAAGGGGACAAACTGTTCCACAGAAAGATGGGCCTCCTAAACATGAGGAAGAACCAAGGAAGCTTCTGTTCTCTATTTGGTTGTTCCTCTGGAGACTTTTCCCATGAAGGGTTCTGTTAGAATCCCACTAAAATATGGCTTCTAAGGTTTACCAAACATTGACTTATCCAGTTGCAACTGATTCCAGATTGTAAAACGTTTGTTTTTATTTCATCATTTGAAATCATTTTGTGTGTTCCTTTAAAAATGAATTTAAACTGAAATTATGTAAAATGGAAAATTGATAACACAACAGTACAAAATCAACTTCAATATGTACCATGGAATTTAACCCCATGTTCTCATCAGCACTAAGAACTATCTTATTAAGCTATGTCAAATTGATTTTAAAAATTATGTGTTACTTTAAATAATAGTTGACTGATTTCTAGTTATCCATTATTTAAAATTACATTAATGTTTTCTAAAGTCTTTTTAATATAGTGAAGATATTACTGTGTTTTGCTATTGAGAGAACTAACTAGTAAGCATTGTACCTAGGTTCTCAAACACCCTATCCATAAACCACATTGTTGAACCAGTACAACTGAATTTTTGGTTCATTAATGATATGAGAGACAAAAAAGTTTCTATGTTAAAAAAGCTGAAAATTTTCCCTTTAGTTTTTTTTTTATTAAATTTGTGCTTAGATAATTAATTTCCTCAATTGTTTCAAACCTTTTTACCCCTGATTTTTGTAAAGCCTGAATGTCCTGGTCTGTATATATCTCTAGTGATTTCATTGAGGTCACTAGCCTCTGGTCCTTATTCTGTACATATGATTCCAACGTCTGAAGTTTTTCCTTTAAAGATAACATCTCATCCTTGGACATTATTTGGATAGCATGCACATTGCCTTCCTGGAAAGATACTCTATCTGCTAAACTATAATAACTTTTTAAAAATTTTTGATTGTCAAATTTAACAGTATGAATTCTTTCAAATAATTTCTCAGTACCCTTTGACATGGATTCAATTTTACCTGTCAAATTAATGTTACCCTTTTCAATAGTATTAATTTTTTTTAGGTAACTTTTGATTTTCAATGGCATTAATCCTGTCAACAAGCTGTTAATTATTAGTCTGTAAGGACTGTATAATTTCTAAAAATGCCTCATTCTTGGCTTTGTTTTCAAACCATTTTCTTAAGGATATAATATGAAGGAAAAAAAACTGTGTCCCAATATCCAATATGGATAGATAGTCATACTGGTTCGGTTTCTCTAGAAAATCCTGATTAACACAATGTCCACTTACATTTTCTTCTGAGGTTTCACTGCTGTTCTTTATTTCATCTTAACATGACCCCGAGGTTTCAGCACAAAGAGGACATCAAATCTTGCTGCCTGTTGTGACCCTGAAATAACTGACTCTTCCCTTCAGTGTTTGAAAGTAAGTTGATGCTTCTCTCCCCAGTGTCGTCATGGCACCCGAGTTGGTTGGTCTCTGTCCTTCCCTCTTCTCCGCAGTTCAATCCTCCTGTCTCTACTGACAGTTTTGGCTGAGATCCTTGACCCCTGACCTTCTCCTGGTACCAGGTTTTCTTTGCAGCATGTGTGTAGGAATCTGTGTCTGACACCTTTGCTGCTGGAGAGGCCCTGGGTGTCACGCAGGGCTCACATATTGGAGATTTCATAAAGTCGGCTCTGTTCTCAGCATGTGTCATTGACAGCTCAGGTGCACTGATGGCATCACCAGTACCAGAGGAGTAGCACCCTGGTCCTTACTGCAACTCTCTGCCTCCCTCTCTCCTAATCCTACTCCGTTGAAGGTTCTAGGCTTATAATGGCTATGATAATAAGCAGCACTGCATAGCCAGAGGCTTTGGCACAGTCGTTTAGAAAGTGTGAGAATTGCAATAATAAGTCTTAGCCACATTAAAATTGTCATGCTGCTAATTTAGGAAATGGATAGATGACAGACTTTGCCAGATAAATCGCAACACTTCACAGTAAACTTAAACTTCAGATAAATAACCATTCGGATGCCTAGACATCAGAACCTTGAAAAATCACAGGACCAGCCTAGGCACCTTAGTGAGATATTTCTGTCTCATAAGAAGAAAATTAAAGAGAGTTTAGGGTATGTTCCAGTGAGCAATTACTGGCATAGCATGCAGGGTGCCTTGGGTTCAGTCTCCAGGACCAGGACTCCAAAATCAAAACTATATCATATGTATTTTTAAATTACATGTCCCACACAGTTCCTGAAAATCCTAACGTGAAAGTGTATTACACCCAGAAAAGCACTTATCAAATAAAAGTAACCAATAAGGTGAAAGCAGAGAGGAAAAGGAAGGACAATGATTTACTATTTATTCCTTTTTTTTTTCTACATTGAGCTGCCATCACTTGAGTATATAAGACACCTTTACTCAGTGTGTGTATGTGTGTGTGTGCATGTGTGTAATGGGAAAGATTGACTCACGCAATTATAGAGGCTAAGAAGTCTTATAACAGGCTCTCTGCAAGTTGGGGGAAGGTCAAGGAGAACTGATGGTACAATTCCAATGCTAAGACCCAAGATCCAGAACAAGCCCAAGCAGACAGCAAATTCACCTGGCCACTCTCTTTTATTCTACTCATCTCCCGAAAGATTAGATGGATCCTACTCTCTTTATTCCATCAGCTGATGGCTATAGCTAATCTCAGTGCTGCTCTTTTGTAAAATGGCCTCCACAGACACACCCAGAAGTAATGTTTGGCCAACTATTCCACCATGCCCTTAGCACAGTCAAGTTGGCACATCCAACAGATGGACTTCTACAGCCCCTACTTTCCTCCTCTCCCAACTCACATCCCTCCCCAGACATCCAGGGCTGGTGATGAAAGAAGTAGAAGGCAAGGAAAAGAGAGGAGGGAGAAAACTGGCTTTTCCCAGAATTCCCAGCTGAATCTGATCTTGCCTTATCCTCTTGCTGATGGTGACAGCTGAGCTGCCCTAGGCCCTGCTGATTCATTCTCAAATTAAAACAATAAAATTTACTAACAACTCTACAAGTCCTCCAGTGAAGAGATCTATAAAATGCTTTTACGACTCCTTGCAATTGTTTCCCCAGCTCCCTTCCCTTTGAACCCCAGGGTTTAAGGACTCGGCTAAAACCTCACAACTCTAGTTCTCCCAGTTGGCTCTTAGCTTTGGTCTTGCTCAGATTTTAATGTGCTTATTTTTTTCCAAACTGCTTGTTTTCCTGAGACAAGCAGAGGCTGGAGCCTTCCAGACACAGGCTATGATACCATTCTCATCTCTCCAATAATGTGTGTCTTAGAGACCTTCACCTGGTCCAACGTCATTATCTGTATAAAAAAGACCTAAGAGCATCGTTGCAGAATTTTTTTTTTTTTTTGTAATGTTGCAATCGAGATTTTCTGGATTACTTCAGATAGGTTTAGGTCTTAGATACAGTTCTTTGACAATTTCCATTCTGCCTCAAGACCAAAGAAGACACCAGGACTATTGAACCCTTGCTTTATGGTCAGGGAGATATAACAGACAATCCTAATGATGGTGTGCGGTTAAAAGCCTCAGAGTACTGAGGGAATACAGGTACACACACACACACACACACACACACACACATGCACATACACAGTCACAGCAATGCCTTCTTGGAGGTAAAGTTAACACAAATAGGGCTTTGAATTTATCTGGAGATGGATTCTTAAAGCTACCCATTTTGTACAACAACAAAAAACCTATCCTAAGACACTGTGTGATTGTATTTGTATTATTTGGCCTTTCTGATAGACTTGCATAGTCATTTCATTAAGGAATCCAGCAAGCATTTTCAGCCTTGTTTAACAAGTGAAATAGCAGAAGCTTCAGGGAGGAACGGAGAAAGGCAATGTTGTTAGGGGGCATCCAGCCTAAGGGCAAGCTCTGTGTTCACCTGCACATACAATGGGTGTCCCAGGTAGAATGCTGGCTTGTAAGAAACATGATTTCTGAGACACTATGAGATTTCTGTACTAAGGACTCTGTCCCGCTGTGATGAAGTCCCCCTATGGCTAAGTAATAAATGCCACCCTTTAGTTAGATGAATTATTGAAAAATATTTAATCCCTCATTCAGAGGTGATTAGAAGGGTAGTCTTTTTTAGTTAGAGTAATAATTACAGGCAGAGACGTGAAAACCATCTTAGCACTGCTCCTATCGGGTGTAGATAAGCTACCAAAACCCTATTGGTTTCCTCTTTTCCAATAACATAAGCAAACCCAGCTCTATTGTGATTGTAATGAGAGCAGACACTCAATAAGCAAAATATCTCCACCAGTATTTATCTACGATTTAAAAAATATCTTCCATTTGCATTTTTCCTTCCCCCAATCCTGATATCCATCAGCTTGTGACATCACTAGACAAGTGTAGTGAAATGTTGCTGTGTACAAATACATGTTTAGACCTAAAGAAACAGTGAGGAAAATGAAATTTTCTGAGTGAAAGAATGCAGTTGGGAACTTAACTTCTATCTATTAAAATATTAATCTGTTGATGAGTGCACTCCAAATCCCCAAATGCCACCACTCAACATTCGTTCCTTGGAGTCTACGAAGCGCTCAGCATTGAACATGAGACATGGGCTCTGTTTTTCAGGCCTTTCTCAGAAGCATCGACACCTGCAGGAAGTTAATGTCTTACAGAGAAGGCCAGCGCAAAGCAACATGGCACCAGAGCAGATAACGTGAGAAGGTGAAGAATGGAAAAGCTCTGAGATTCTGCCTAGAAGATTCTCTGAAGTGGAGACTCTCATGCCTCAGAAGAGAAGTAAATGGTGCTTTGGATACGGCACCCTGGCAATGCAAAGTTTTGATGGCCTATGTACTGCCTGTTTATTTCATTTTCATAACAACAATAATATGGTGAGTCAAGATTATTACACATGCAGGGCGGTGGTGGCGCACGCCTTTAATCCCAGCACTCGGGAGGCAGAGGCAGGCGGATCTCTGTGAGTTTAAGGCCAGCCTGGTCTAGAAGAGCTAGTTCCAAGACAGGAACCAAAAAAGCTATGGAAAAACCCTGTCCCGAAAATCAAAAAAAAAAAAAAAGATTATTAGACACCAGGCCAGCAAGATGGATCAGTTGTAGAGAGTGCCTGCTGTTAAACATAGCGACTTGAGTTTGGTTCCTGAGACCATTTGTTGTGGAGGGCAGGGATCATTTTGCTCAGGTTGTCCTCTGGCCACAACTAAAACCACTTGCCATGTACAAGAAATAAATAATTTGATAAATTTTTAAAACTTAGGTACCATACCCCACACCAAAACACACACTAAATCCTTACAGCCAGTCTTCCTGGAAGAATAAACAAATAATAAACATCTTCATGTTTTTCTCTCTTCCTAGAACCTTCAACACTTCTACCTTTGGAGGATTCTTAATATAATTGCTTTCTGCCTTTTCCATGATAGAAGCTAGAAAATTGAGTTTTCTTGTCTCCTTTACAAGAAAGGCACGGCTGTCGACAGTGTGTGACATAAACAAAAACACTGTCACTGCATGGTATATTTGTTCAACTTTTCTCTACACTGAAGTTTTACAGGTGAAATACTGAGCACTGAGCAAATATTGGCTAGAGACCCTATATGAGGCAGATTAGCCTGGGTTTCTCTTACTTCCATCGAAGACCTGAGAAAAATCAACTTTAAGGAAAGAAGGTTTAGTTCTGAACTGTCAATTCTTGCTTCGCGGCTCAGCTGCTTTTAGGCCTGTGGCTGGGCAGTTCATCATGCCAGGGAGAAGATGCTCCTTCCTGCATGGGGGGAGAGGGAGGCAGCAAAGAGAAAAGAATTTTTATAACAGAGCTCCTTGAAGCTGTGAATCCAGAGGTGGATCAATGAACCAATAAAGGTAGGGCCTTTATGATCCAGTCACCAGTCTAAGACCTGCATCTGAACCCTACTGTGTTGGGGACCAGACCATCAACACCGGCTTTTGAGGAACATTTTAGATACAAATTTTAATAAGAATTCAGTCACATGGAAGAATGAGGACACGTGGAGCCAACTTTCTGGTAAAGCTAGAGGTAGAGAGGATCAAGGTTTGTGCCACCATTGATCCTAAGGGCAAAACTGGGACACCACAGTGGTGAACTTGCCCTGTAGAATCCAGTGCTCAGGAGCTATGGAGCGACAGTTCCAGCATCAAGCACCTCTCCAATGTGGTTGTGACACTGATTAATGAACTAAGTTCTTAGAGGGGGGCAGAGAGAGGCTCACCACAGGCCAGACACTAGAGAGGTGTCTTTAATGATGAAAAAAATAGAGAGGGATGCATCTCTTCCAGTTTAATGGAAGCAAAAAGGAACCACTCCCCTGCAAAAAGAAAGAACTATAGGAGACTACAGATCTGCTGTCCATAACTATAGAATCTCTGCTGGAAGCCAGAGAGAAAGAGAGATCGGTTGAGACAGAAATGGGTAGAGTGTAAGGGGGTGGAAAATGACCACACAGGTTTATTGCAGTCCAGAAAAGTAGTTTGGAAGTGATTCTAGAATTTCTGGAAACTGCTGAAGAATCAGAAGTCTCTCTAATCTATAGGTCATCTATTTTCCCAGCAGAACATGGCATCCGCGATATAGACTCAAATAATGTGGATAATTAAGTTCACCTGGCATGGAGCTCTTGCCAAATAGAAGCAATGAACAGACAAGCGAGCAAGAAAATTTATTTCTTGAAGATCTGATTTTTGTCTTTTGTTAAGGTTCAGAGCAGAAAGAGCCTTCAATCTTAAAATTACACTGAAAAGAAACATTACAATTTTAATTGTTCATTTCTTGAAAATCTCGCAGATAGTAATTGTGAAAGGCATTCATTAGCTGAGGAAAACTATATAAATTGTGACTCTTGCAGCACATTAAGCAAAACTGCAGTCTGCATTTTAAATTCCTGTTATCGGGAACAACAGTTCAAAGAATAATGAAATAAGTCATTTTCTTATATTCATAGCACATATTTATTATTCCCCATCTCTTAGAAAAAGAAGCCTATACAGATGAATTTGAGTGCTTTTTCCCTAGTATAAATAAAATGTTAAGTAGTGTGAGGAATTGCTATAATGCTATAGACTGAAGCACTTCCAGTAATGTTTCTCTTGAACAATGGTCGCAGTTAAAAGAACATTTCAGGACGTGTTTGTGATGATGACAACATAGACCCAAAGAAGTAAGATCGCTGTTCTTGAGAAGCACATGACATGAGCTGTTGGAAGATGCCCACAGGGTCCATGTGTGTTTGAAAGAATGTGTTTTAGCATTTCCGTAACTACTCCCCCTTGGCCATTCATGCCCCAATCTGGCTGACATTCCTCTAGGACTTTGTCCTTTTCTTCTATATTTGTTATTCATTTGTTCCTCTTTCTCCTCTCTCTCTCTCTCTCTCTCTCTCTCTCTCTCTCTCTCTCTCTCTCTCTCTCT
>NW_004949173.1:1303843-1315975 GCF_000317375.1 Microtus ochrogaster | reverse complement strand
CTCTCTCTCTCTCTCTCTCTCTGTGTGTGTGTGTGTGTGTGTCTGTGTGTGTGTTTGTACTTGAAGGTCAGAGGTCAACATTAAGTTTAAGTTTTCCTAAGAGGAAATCATGGTACCTACTGTGTAGAGGTCAGGTCTACAGGGTCTGGATAGAATTTCTGTCATTCTTCTTTCTCTTCTTATTGTCTAAGGCTCAGTGGCCACTCAGTTACATTCATTAGTAGAACAGCACTGTCCTAGGGTTTATGACATGGCAAATCGGAAGATACTAGGCACATAAGTGGTCATGTGACAAACAGTTGTTTATCATACCAGAACAGTCACCTCATATTATAAAACAATGGAGTCAAGCTCATTCCATTTTTGCATTGAATACTTGTTTATCATAGTGGCTCCGTATTGCTGGAACTCTCTATCATTTCCTTATAGCACTTATCAACATTGTGTTGATTTGTGTTATATGTTTGTTTATGTTTTCCTTATTAGAAGTCTCTGTCCCTGAAGCATCCATGGAAAGGAGATACTGGTATTGTTTCCTTGAGTCCTAGCATGGGGAGCAGGCCAATATGAGGGACATAAGAGGACAAGTAAGATTGCTTCCTAGAATTGGAGTTACAGAACTGTCATTCTGGTCCCTTTGGTGCCTCTTCCCTTCCCTGTCTTTCATGTGTGCCTGTGTGTTTTACCGCATGGCCTGTGAGTAGTCTGCCCTTTACTGATGTGGTGCTGGTGGTCAAACTCTGGTGAGGCAGCCTGTAGTCTCCTTTAGGAGCACAGCCCAACTCTAGAAATTCAGTTCTGTAACTTGGCTTTCTGAGGGTGTGCCCCTCTGTCAGGTAGCTTTACATTAACGGCCATTCTGAGGAAGAGACAGCTTGGCAAAGCAAAAGGAATCGAGCCCTGCAAAGAACTCATCTCAGAGATTAAATCTTTGAAGATTCTCGGATAGCCATTATTGCTCTGGCTCCTTTCCAAGTGGGAGAGTCAGCAGAATGAGCAGGGTCTTATCTCCCAGGTTAAAGATACTCACAGCCGTTTCTTTTTGAGTGTATAAAATAAAAAAAAAATTACTGAGTGGTTACTTCCTGTGTTTGGCAGTTTGAAAGATACATAGGAAGTGTCTGGAACAGAGGGGCACTGTCAATAGCCAGTTTTTACACACTAGGAGACCTTCTGGGCTTCTATAAAGGGGTATATGTATTGCAATATTTTCTTAGTTGACATAAAATTGTTAATTACATACATGTATATATTGAATCTCCAGGGCTAAGATAAGGTTCTAGCTAATTTGATAGTAATATCCACTAACATGCTAAGAGCATGAAAGATGCTCCTTTACAATTTTACTTTTAGATTAATGACGTAATTCAACTATTTCAAGATGCACGTATACATATGCCCAAATTCATTGTATTTTTACATTATATTAAACTACAAAATTATCTCTTTTTGTAGTTGGGGTGATCATTGGCCTTCTAATGATTTCATTTATCTTTTACCTTTCACTGTTTTTACATAGATGATGAGTTTCTTGAAAGTACAGTGTGACTTTAAAACTTTTCTTGTTCAAATCAGAGTTTAGAATTGTGATCTATTCTGTTCTCATGGAGACTTGATTAAGGAATTGAGATTTGAAGTTAACCTGTTGTTGGAATACACTAAATTCTCTACGAGTCTCCAAATTCTGCATATTTAGTTTTCATTAAATACCAAGTTATAGACACCGAGCCACAGATAGGAGACCAAAACTGAGTCAGGCTGTTCCAAGGAATCACAGTGTGGACACATTCATATTCAATATCATCTGAGCTAAGGACTGAAAAATTTACCAGAAGTTAAAGATCTCACTTTTCCCATTGCAGAGTTCTGGGTGCTGGCATACTTCAGTAGCAGAGCCCTGCACCCCAGAATCCCCATCTCTGGAGCTTTCATGAGGGCGGCGGTGGTGAGGGCAGGACCTTCCCTTGAAGATTCCTCATCTCCTTTCAGTACTGGAGCCAGAGAGTGACCGTGGTACTTCTGCACAAGGGGTCCTGCATACAGACTAGACCCCAAGTGCTCTGATCTCCCTTCTCCCCTTGGTGTACTACTTACCACTTTCTTCTCAGGGTTGACTCTGCTACAATGAGCCCCAAGATTCATGTTTGGAGTATTGATAGGAACCTATGCCTCCAACTCCTCCGAGATTATGGTTTAGCAAGTGGGCCCCTCTATGGTGGATATTTATTTTATGGTATTGCATATATTTCACACACTGACTTCTGTAGTACCCACATGTGCAACAGGATGAGTTTAAGGATCTCATCAATTGTTCATGTTACACTAGCAGGGTTTCATGCTTCTGAAGTTTTCACAACAACCTGGCTCACTTGTGTGTAGCGGTAGCGCTGCCTTCCATCTGCAGAGCCAGAGGACAGCAGATGTTTCCCCTGTGTCCTTCCACCACTGGCACCAGTCCTGCATCATCTTTGCCATGTGTCTCACATGCAACACACATGGTTGCGTCTGTATCCTTCAAAGTATTTAAAAACAACTGGCCCATGGTTTCAGTGAATATTCCTAGACATTATGCTATCGTCTTTCAAATCAAAAAGGTAAAGCGCTGCTCCTGAGACAGTCTGTATCCCACTAGAAACATTGTCTAAGCTGATTGTAATCAATTAAGGCAAACCAGTGGCACAAAATAATAGAAGTTCATTCCTGGAGGCCAGCCATCCAAAATCAGTTTCACTGGGGTGAAATCGAAGTGTGATTGGCGGACCCAGGCTGTTTGCGGAAGGTCTAGGAAGGGATGTGTTTCCTCCTGCCTTCTGATACCAGTGGCCCTGAGAATTTCTTAGTGACATCACCTGAATTCTGGCCACAACAATTCCTCTTCTTCTTTGAAAAATATCATCTGCTTCCTCTTATAAAAGCACCTGAGATTGCCTTCAGAGCTCACATGGATGATCCTAAATTACATCTCTAGAACCATAAATCAATTGTATAGGTAAAAATTATTTGTTCAAGGGATTGTGATCTTGAACTATTTGTGACAATTACTTATTCACCCACACTAGATGAGAACAGACATTCCAAGTGTAGAGACATCACTCTTTTAGTCTTACGTATGAATCAATCTCATTGTTGGTGATAGGGAGAAAACAGAGGTAGAGAACCATCACATCCCAGGGCTAAGGGATGACTTAGTAAACAGCTCACACTACACACATTAGTACCAAAGTTTGAGCCCCTGTGTCCAGGTATAAAGCCAAGCACAGTGACTTATTGTTCCAATCCCAGACCTGGTAGAGACTGGTGGATGCTCCAGAACACCTTGACCATCGGGCCTAACCTTCTCAATAAGTTCCAGACTCATGAGAGACTCAGTTTCATAAAAATATAGGGTGAATGGGACCTGGGGAATGAAACCTGAGACTAACCTCTGATCTCCACACCAAGATGCACACACAGAGGTATACATGTATACATATATATACACACGAAAATTACATTCTAGGAGTGCCATGGGTATTTTCTCAAAGGAGACATGTATGTAAGATGTATCTTATACTATATAAATGTGAGAAATAAATTTGGAAATAATTAATGTCCTCATTATTTCTCTTCAATACTGGAGGTTTGTTTTTTTGATGTATTATCAATGACAAGTTGTTGGAAGTGACTACGCCCAGATGACATGATGGATGGATGATGCAGCACCAAGATTAACTGGGTGACCAGCACTAAGCAAGTGGCATTGAGGGATGTGGTACATACACAGTCAGAAGATAGTTTATTTCAATAAAAGCAACATTTAAGGATTCATTATCTTCCAATCTTTTGTCATGAAGAGAGCTGAAATTCTTCAGAAGTGGCACATTGGAAAACAAAACCAGAGAGGGTCTTGTTAGAGATGAATAGAAAGACATGATGCCTAAAAAATGTAAAATTGTTCTCTTGTTCACTGATTAGAACATTAAGTAGTTCAGTATTTTTCTATTCACTATCCCAAAACTTAATTAATAATATCATAGAGTGAGTGCATGGATTTTATAAAACATTTTTAAATTACTATTATATAGAGGGGCTTCAGCAAAACTTTATGTTTGACCCCAGAGTCCATAGAAACAACTCTGAGCTTTCCTACATGCCAGGTACAAGGGAGGTGATTAGTTGATGAAATTAAGGTGGAAAATTTTTATTTACTTCACTAGTTATTTTTTAAGTAGTAGTTCTAGTAACTACTGCTAGATTTATATTAAAATTTATTGGAGTTTGTGAGAACAAGGATGCTTTAAAAAGTGTTTGGTGTCCACAGTGTATTTCCAGTTGAGCAGGACATCCTGAAAGTGCTTCAATGATCTGCAGGACGGCAGAGTAGCACCCGTACTAGCTGTGGCACCTACGTGCCTGAGTTCCTCTTTGGAAGTCTAAAACAGCAGCGCTCACAGGCTGTCTTGCGAATACGCTCATGTGTATTATATCCCCAAATGCCTGAACTGTCTAACTGATCAGGGAGTCCATGTCCCCATTCATCACTTCCATATCCAGACATATTGTCTGTGCCAACCTTGGAAATGATAGACAGCACGTTTGCTTCTACCATTGTAAACATTAAGTCATTGTTCAATATTTTCAGACTAGAATACCCGTCATTATGGATTTCCACTTTTGGTGGCTGTGCCCATCTATCTCCAGGAGTGGCCCCTGGTCAGAAGAGATGTTGTGCCTCAGGTAGTGGTACAAGAAACATCACAACAACCACAGAGAAGGATCAGCATTTGGAGAGCAGGAGCCTGAAGCTTGTGGCACAGTGGAGAAGAGGGTTGTGCCCTAGATGACATTTTTGGAGGCGAAAGAACCCACTGCACCTGGCCTGAGATTGAGAGCTGAACCCACCTTCCATGCTACATGTAAAATACTATAGTTTTATGATACTCTTAGTCTACAATGAAGTTTACAGGATTGTAACTTCCATAGCAATTCAAGGAAGTCTTTACTTTGCTTAAAATGGTCATAATCTGGTAACCATTTTGGAAAATTACATCCTAGAGGGGAAAGAATTTAATGCTCACCACATGCCATCTGTAACAGTTTATCTGTAGCCTCCATGTCATTCATAAATGTTCATAGAGAGATGAACACCTAGTGTCTCAAACACAGCTTCTACTTTAGCCTTGTCAAACCTTTCTATATTGAAGCCATCACATCTTAAATATTTCTGCAACCATTATACTAGACTTCTGCTGCTTTTATAAAACAGGTTTGTAAATAAGTAGTCTATATAACTTACCACAGGTCAACATGGTCCTTTTGGATACATTTGGAGAAGCATTAGTACAGACGCCTACAGTGTAAGCCCCTGTTTATTGAGTCAGGGCTTAGGCTGTGAAGTTCAAGAGTACCAGGAACAGTTGCTTTGTTTCGCAGGAAGGGAGACCTGTTCAGGAAATCGATCTCCTTTGGTGTTCATTTTCCCTTATTGGTGACATACACCCAATGATAAGAGCAGAGGAGAGAGCCTGCAAGCCATAAAGAGTAGATGGAAGAAACTATGGTACTACGTAACCTTTATACACCTGAGTCTATTCAGAGCTAAGTAAGTAACACTGCTGTCACCAAGGAAACCATCTCTTTCATTGGAGTTCATTTGTACCCTCTTGAGCACAGCACATGCAGAATAGGTTCTGTTAAAGGGAGAGCCCTGAGACAAATAAACAGATCTACTTCAGCAGCACCGGAATGTCTATCCTAGGAAGGAGAAGGCTACATATTTTGGAAGCATTGCCTTCTTGGTTCGTAGAAGAGAGTACTGGTACTGACAAATATCATCTGTTAGTGTAGGCCTGAGAATCACTGTGGGTCTTAGTTCTCTGAATGCCTCTGCATCATGATTCCCAATTAGTTTAATACGCTTAAGTCTAAGTTCAGTGTTGAACAGACTGTGTTTTGGTGGTGGCAGCATCTCGGAATGTGTTTTTGCTAATAAAGTGTGGTTATTAAAAGCACAGTAAGGTTTTTATGCATAGAAGAATTAATAACTCACCCCAAAATTATAAACTGACAGGCACGAAGGCCAGGAGGAACGCTTCACACAGCCTCTGTAGTGCCGAGTCCTTGAAAGAAAGGCTCCACTGGCCAGAAGTCTGCCTCAATGGTTTCCATCAGAAGTTTATTCTGAGTCTATTTATTATTCAAATAGAAGGAGAATTCAGCCAAATCATGAATCACTATCATTAATTATTCCCTGGGATTAAGGAATCAGTTATAACCATGTCTCCCTTTAATCCTGTTTTATTAATTTATATTCTTGGCAAACTCTTCTACTAAACGGATTCCAGCCTACCACAGGGACCCAGAGGAGAATGGAGGTCCCTGGGGTCAGAGAGCAGCATTTGCTTTAATTTGATAAAATAAATTAGCATGGGATTATGGGTGCTATTAGCATAAAATCCCCACTGCTGCTGCTCTGGCCTTCAGGAGAACGCTGAGTGATTGTGTTGACTCTTGTCTGAATTTCTATCAAAGACAGATTTCCAGGACAGCTGTCCTAAAGTGATCAGGCGGATGGGAAGCTCTGGGTCTTTGGGAATGAGTGTGTTTAGAGAAGAGCATGCACCCTGTCATGTGGAGAAGTTAAGGTTGACTTTAAACGTAGAGACCCCCCCCCCAGGTCACCAGTGCCACTCTTGGCATGGTTTTTCCACTCTGGCCTTGGAATGCAGAGAAACAGAATTCACTGAGATAACCTCTCCAAAGGCTGAACTGAGCAGGCATGCCTTCATAATTTATCAACTAACATTGCAACCAATCTCTCTCTCTCTCTCTCTCTCTCTCTCTCTCTCTCTCTCTCTCTCTCTCTCTCTCACACACACACACACACACACACACACACACACACACACATTCTCACTCCCAAAACATTCTAAATCAAACCAGGCCTTCTTTGATATAAACCATAAGAAGTTTCCACTTCTTCACTCGGTTACAATGAGCTCATCCTTAGTTCACTCACTCAGGGCTCCTCCACTCACCACAACATGTAGAATCTGAAAACAACGGGCCCAAACTCACTGTCTACCCTGTAAGAATGGAGCAAAGTCGAACAGTGAGGGAATGGAGCTCCTAGGACGGCCCATGCCTATGGTAGCGTAAATATCCAGCAGCTGTCATAGAGCTGGCAAAGATGACCTAAAATGCAGTCTCTAAATTTTCTGGCATGGGAAAAGCCGCATGACAAACACTTCTGAGACAGTCTTTATAGTCAGCCCTGCCACCCTATTCCTGACCAGCCACTTTGTTCCTGGGGCAAACTGAGTTTGAGCCGCGTAACTGTGAGCATCACACCATCTACACGATATAAACATTAGTAAGTTGTAGCATGCTGAAAGACTTGAGAGAGTCTAAGAAAATGACTCCACCTTCCTAACTTCCCCTCTGATGGCAACTGGGAGATGTGACAATAAGAAAGTCAGTGTGCCAGCCCCAAGAACTATAGGAAGCTACGGTTTAGAGTGTTAGATAATGTGATGAGCATGTTTAAGGACTGCATTTTTCTTTACCAGTGTCTTTGAAACAGATATGCAAGCGAGACAATGAAGTCACTAGAGCTTAAAAGCTGACTCTCAATAAATGTTAGTTGGGACATTGATAAAGAGTATGTTATATCTGAAAAACTAAAGTTTACATATATTATATATCAGAAAGTAAAGGTCCCTTATACTGTAAAGAGAAATCCCATTAAAAGGGGGAAATAATGATTATTTTTTAAATTTAATTAGAGGCATAATTCACCCATGCATTTTTGAATGGTATGTGAACAGAATTACATTTTCGTATTTTGGGGGGACAGCATCTGCATCTCCTACAGGTGTTGATTTCCAACTCTCAAAGTAAAAAGATGTGTGGTGTGGTATAGTGTGGTCAGGTGTGTGTATGTGTGTGTGCATATGTCCAACTTTGCATGGATACAAAAATGGTGTGTGTGTGTCTGTGTGTGTGTGTGTGTGTTTCCAGCTTTGCACAGGTTCTGGGGACCCAGACTCTGTTCCTGATGCTTATGCAGCAGGTAAATTACCCATGGAGCCATCTCTATAACCCTCAAAGAGGGTAACTAAGATAGAGTCTCAAAGATTAAAAGGTGATTTTTCTTCTCTTCTCCCTTTTTCTTTTGTGTGTCTCTCTGTTGTGCCACTTGAGCCGAGTGTAAGCTATCCCACCCATCCCCAATCTGAGAGCAATACCGTGCATGGAGTGATGCTCCCACCAAAACCTTTGTTACTCTGGAGCTGCTGTTATCAATTAGCAAATGAAAATTCTAAGATTGCCCTGCAAAAAATGAGTTATTTCGTTTTGCGAAATTTGTATATGGGCTGTTCAAAGTTATTTGATATTAAAAATGCAAGAGGGAAACTCCACTGGGAGTCACAATGCAGCAATAACATTTAAATAAATTACTGAACCTGACATCCAAATCATTTATTTTTCAATACCCCACCACTCTTCATGATAATTTTCAGCCATAACCATGACACAAGAAGTACCAGCCTGTTTATCACACGTGGGCCACACTACCTGTTTTGTCCACTGTCTTTAATCCAGTTCCAAGTGTTTTATCTTAAGAGCTTGAGAATGTAGGTGCAAGAAATGATCCTACTCTAGTCTGCTCATATTTGACTTCTGCTCAGTGTGACGCTGCCGGAATGGTAGCTGCTCAGTCAATCTCTCCAAGGCCAGAGACGCTTATCAGCCCCATAGCAAAGAAAATGAAATAACTAGTGTCCTTTCTTTTTTTTCTCCCCCCTCCTTCCTTTTATCCCTCCCTCCGTCCTCCCTCTATCCCTTCCTCTCACCCTCTCTTTCCTTCCCTCCCTTCTTTCTTTCCACCCACTCTCTTTATTTCAGACAGAGTCTTGCTATGTAGCCCAGGCTGTTCACAAACCTACAATCCTCCTGCCTTAATCCTTTAAATGTGGAGATTACAGGCATTCACCACTACTCATGGGATCCCCTTCCATCTGAAACTTTGTTCCTCTGGTGCCATCTGAGAGTGGAATATTGGCCTCGGGGACTACTTTTTCTGCCAACAGTAGACATTGATCTCAGAATCTTCTCTGAAAAACTCAGAATTACATGACGAATCACTTTGAATTTCAAAGTGAATGGTGACCCAACTGAGTCTGGAATGACTTTTCTTTTATTGCACAGTCTATGAAAGAAAAGAAGGCTAGAAAGTGAATAGCTCTTCATGCCTCCCATCCCACCCACAATCCTCCTCCACGTCCTCATAAACTATGTGTGCCAGGAGAGCAGTGTAGAGCCAATGGTCATGCTGCATGCTCTGCCTTGGCTTCTGGAAAGAGAGTGGAGTAGGGACGAATCTGGTCTACTCACTCAAAGCTCGAGGCTGCACACAGTCCCACCATCCACACTGTTATTGAGTCTCTCTCTTTGTAATCCATTTCCTTATCTGTAATCTGTTTGTGCTTACACACGTAGACCCAGGCTGCACTCAACCTTGGGCAGAGCAGCTTTATTTGGCAGTAGGCAGCCGTCATCAGACAGATGTTTAAGTCTCAGAGCGGTGAGAATAAGGAACTCAGTGCTCAGTCCTTAACAAGATTAGCATCTCAGAGGAGGAAGTGGAAAGGATATTAGGCCCGGAAGATGGGGAAGGGTTCTGTGGAATGCTGCCTGCTCACACCTGGCATGGCTACCACACTCAAACTCACAGCCGCTGTGGCTACCTACACAAGACCAAGCCAGCTAAAGCCCTGACACAGATGTTGTAGATGAGCTCCAGGCCCCACCCCATACTGAGAAGCTATTGGCAGTGGACAGTTGTCAGAGGAAGGAGATTGTTTTATTTTTTGAGGGTGTGGTCACTGGTAGCCACATGTGTGGGGGATTGTAGGGAGACATCGTGGTGGATAGGATCATAGGTGTATAAGATTCTCAAAAATAAAGACAACATCTTTAAAAGATTAGACTAGTCAATGCTTTTGCACCAATACCAAACAAAAAATGGTTGTGTGGGATTAAAACAATACTTTTTAACCATTATATTAATTTGTGACCTCCTAGAGTTTAGCTTACCCTGACAAAACTTACATTCTTAAACATTAAATTTACATTCTCGGAAGGGAGGAATAAACACACACACATGCACATGATATGCATGTGTGTATTCATGTATGTACACATATAGACACACATTTATATGTGGTTTTCCCTCATGGGAGTGACACTGGATAAGGAAAAGAGCTTGGCATGTACTAAACGCCATACTCTCCGGCATCACTGTATTCTTCATGTTACTGGACTGGATGGACTGGATGGGATTTGGAAACTGCCGTGGATGGTGTGGCTGGGAATGAAATACATGAAGTGGTACCCAGAGAGGTTTACACTGCAACCTTCAAACTGGAGGTTGTGAAGAAACCACTGTAAGGTCTCCATGCGATGTGTGATGCTAGTATATCAGTGCTACCCGGAGCGAGAAAAAGTGAAGTTCAGAATTTTTAGAGAAAATTATTTCCCACTATACCAAACTATTTTGAAACATGGTGTAAAGACAGCTTTACATAAATAAGCTTTACATAAGGACATAAGCCCTGTCTAGATTCCAGTGACTATATATTCTCTAGTTACTAATCAGCAAGCACTGCATTATTTTACATTAATTTTTTCTATTTAATTTATTATTGCTGCATACATGTGTATAGGTGTGCTTTGTGAATGTTGTATATATGTGCATGGGTGTATGTGCATGAGCATGCATGTGCATCTGTGAAGGTCAGAGGACAGCTTTGGAGAACAGCTCATATCCTAAGACAAGGATGAACAAATAAAACTAGGTCATTAGGCGCATCTCCTTGCTAAGCCATTTTTTCCTGCCCTGATTTAACCTTTCTTTTATCACTAAGCATAAAAACAAACAAAACAAAAAAACATAAATCTTTATGTACTTACTTGTGTATCAAGTCTTTCATGTTATTATGACTCTTGGATCTTTAAATTTTTATAAAGCCACTGCAATCATTTTAGAGCCAAAACTCTCTCTGCTGACAGCTCATGGGTATGGGAGTTGGGAGGCATGGATTTCAACTCTCCCTTCTTCGGGTTCTTAATTAACGCTTCCAGTGGTTCCTATATTCTTTTGTCCTTTAGCTCTTTTCACAAAAGAAAAGGGATTTTCTTAAATTCAGCAAAAGGAAGATGCAAAGGCAGCTTGGGCAGACGTCATGTGCTGTGATAGGAGCAATTTAAACTTTGGCTCAAGTCTTTCATCTGGGAGCTTGCAATTCCATGTAAGATTTTTGCCTTAGGAACAGTGTATCAACCAAGTGCTCATATTATTCAGGGAACTGCTGTAGAACTTGCATGAATGTAGGTTTTTTTTTTTAAGATAACAATTATGGCTATTAGCTATCTCATATATGCTTTGGTTCCATTGACTTTGGCTACAGCCATCA
Organism: Microtus ochrogaster; assembly: GCF_000317375.1. Classification (NCBI taxonomy): domain Eukaryota; kingdom Metazoa; phylum Chordata; class Mammalia; order Rodentia; family Cricetidae; genus Microtus; species Microtus ochrogaster. The sequence goes on along the minus strand of NW_004949173.1, from coordinate 1,304,519 downwards.
GAGTAAAACACACAGGTTACGCTTAACTACAGCATTTTTGTAGTCTCTAACCAATAAAAATTATTTCATGCATGCCCCTTAATCACGTGACTAGCATTGTTTAAAACATCCCTATGCATTCTTTACATGCAGCTCCTAAGTAAGGGACTGTCTCGTTCTTTTCTTAGAATGTCTCGGCAGAAACTATCCAAAGGAAAAGGCATGATTAATCTACAGCTCTTATCAGGATCTTTCAAGTACCATTCAAAACACAAGATAAGCATTGTTATATTGATGGAGCTCCCAACAGCCATCGACTGGCCTGTGTATTGGCAATCTCCCATTGTGGTCAATACAGAATTCCCTCTACTTCTGGAAACCACTGTCTGGTCTCCTGGGCATTACCTTACATCATCTAAAAACAGAAACAATTCCCTCACTTAAACCCTTTGCTTGGTTTCCAGCAGTAATGTTTAGTTTAGCTTCTTCCCCACTTAGGACCATTGCTTTGAGACACTTACACATTTCAGTGCGAAGTTACCGTGCTGAATTCTCTATGAAAAACAGATTAATTGCCATGGTGGGCAGCTGGCTGGTAGGAAGATGCTGCAATAGAGGTGGTCTGCTTGTGGCCCACCCCATGTTCAGACAATACTTCCCTCCCTCCCTCCCTCCCTCCCTCCCTCCCCTACCTTCC
>NW_004949173.1:1301749-1303743 GCF_000317375.1 Microtus ochrogaster | reverse complement strand
CCCTCCCTCCCTCCCTCCCTTCCTGCCTCCCTCCCTCCCTCTCCCTCTCTCCGTACACTGTTAACTCTGAAGGCATTGTGTCTGTGAGTATGTGTACTCTTACTTCTGAAGGAAGTGTGTCTGTGTGTATCTGTTTGTATTTATGTGTATACACGTGTGTGTGTGTGTGTGTGTGTGTGTGTGTACTCTGACTTCCGAAAGCAGTGACTTTCAATTCTTGACCGACCCAGGCCAGCCTAAAGACCACTTTCAGAGCTAGTGTGACAATGTGTTGGGTATCTTTGCAGCAATACTGACCCAAATCCTCTGTATGGAACTAGACGTGATGAATTTTATTGCGTATGAAGTGACAGATTGGCTTTGTACATATTCCTAATCAACTTTTTTAAATAATAAGTTTCTCACTGCACTATACCTCATATTTTTATTGCCACTCTCAAGAAAGGATTACGATATATTCTTTCTGAAGGTGACTAAATTAAACAGATAATAATGGCATTGAAAAAAACATCTGTCTTTGCTCTTCTCTCTGGTTTTGGAAAAATATCAGTTGACATGCAGATGCACTGGACTGTAAGAATTGATAAGTCTAAAATTTCAGCTGGTCTAACTTTATCATGAAAATGAGAATGAGACCAAGGTGCAGAAAAACCTGACTAACACTGATGCTCACAGTGCTACATTTGGGAGCTGACACATGGGTGCTGCTTTACCCAGAACTTTATTATCTACCTAGGTCAAGGGAGTTGGTCACTGAGATGTACAAGTGAATTTTCATAAAGAAAGGACTCAAATCCTCTTGAAAGGCTGTCAATAGGCTCCAGGTGGATTCTTTGCATAATAGCTGACTCTTTTATTTGTGCACAGAATGATGCCTAATCCATGCCATTCTGTTGAGTTTAAGTCAAGCACAGGTGCTTCCCAGTGTCTAATAGAGTCATCTGCTTCCACACGAGATGTCTAGAACCTGTAATTGTGTTCTCTGTTAATGTGTAGGATGATCTTGTTGTATCAGTACACGGTCCAGAAGCAGTTCAATGCCATGCATGTACAAAGAGGACAAAAGTTAGATCTTAGTTGAAAGTTAATACACATATAGCCTGGCACTAAAATTAAAATAAGAATTAAATAATTTGTAAAGTGGTTTTGATTCGTAGAAGGAGGTTGTGGCTAGAGGCTTACAAAAGACTCTCGTTCTTCATTCTGTACTGACAAGAGGTGGGAGGTAGAAGGCTCCTTTCACTGGGACATTGTTTCCTAGCTCTCTAGTTCCAGGCACTGGGAAGAAATGACGTGTGCTGTGTAAGGGAGGGTCCTCTGAGAACCAGTTCCACTATCTGCTTTTCATCATACAACTGAATACAGAATCCTCAGGGCCTGGAAAGTAGCAGAGAGAGCAGCAGTCAACTAAATTTCTGAATCTTCACATAGGAGAGACAAACTTTATCCTCTTTGACTCCTCTCTGTGTGGCAAGAAAGCTGAATTGTGGAAAGCCTAAGAGAGTAAATGGTACATGCATTCCAACACAGGAATTATCGATATGCCAGAGTCAAAATAAAAATGACCAGATTTAGTCTGAACAAAAAGTACTTTAAAAAGAAGATATGGATTCTGGAAGAGATAGCCAATTGCACCAAATGGCATGGGTGCCAAACAAAGAGTTGTGTACCTCATACTCCATCTATGAGCTCTATATACTTAGAGTCATGAACTGAGGATTGTAATTGAAAGGTCAGATTGATGAGACCAGCACCAGAGATAAGATTTCCATGACAGGTTGATGGATACTCCACTATCAGGGTGTACTTTTAATCATAATCTCATTACTTTACTTCTGGATGGTTGGACTCACCTTGCAAGAAGAATATTGTCCTGAGAGTGGACTGCAGGGCTAAGGGGAAGGTGAGTGGGGAGAGAGAGAAAGGACAAGTAAGTGGCAGAGGAAGAGATGAGAGAGAAAGAAAGATGGGAGGGGGGAGAGAGAAAGAAGAGA
>NW_004949173.1:1297172-1301649 GCF_000317375.1 Microtus ochrogaster | reverse complement strand
GAGAGAGAGAGAGAGAGAGAGAGAGAGAGAGAGAGAGAGAACACATAGCAAGGTACTATTAGTCTGGTAAAGAGAACGAGGGGCTAGACACTTAATACAGAGCCTGCAGATGGCTCCATGGGACCAGGAGGAAGTCATCCCAAGCCAATAAGCGTGTCATGGGGAGAAATGAGGATTTAAACTTAATAGCAAATAGATCCAGCAATGCAGCTTTGTAGAGCTGTGGGGGAGTTTGGTTCTTCGCCCAGAGAGAGCTTAATAGAAGTCAATAATGAAATCATCAAGATGCAAGCATTAAATGCTTAAATGTGCTGTCTTTGCCTTTGATTACAAAGGCTTTGTTTCTCTCCAAGCGCAAGCACAGTCTTCACTCAAAAGAAAACAAAGTACTTACTTTACAGAAGAAAAAAAAGAGAGTCATATTGTCTTCGGGCATTATCTCTGTCTTCCTGGAAGGAAAATCAAAACCAAAGAAACTGAAACAGTTAAGGGGTGGAGTAAGAGCACTGAATATAAATAGAAATGAATGTTTAAGTGGTTCTTTTTTAAATCACCATCTAGTTAGAAATATTGTTTACAGAATCCTTTCCTCTGAAATTTAGCAGCAGTGACATCCAGTAGTCTAGTGTCTTCAATGCAATAGCCTAAATGCTTCGCCAACACTTCTGATTTAAATACCAATATACTATAGGTAGAAAGGTAAGTATATTGTATTCACATACAGCTAACTCCCAATGTGATTATTGAGTGACACTTCATACTGGTAAATATACTAATATCACATCTGGCAATAATTGTCTTTGGGAAGAGCATCATTAGAAAATCCTACCTATAAAATTAAATAGACTAAAGTCATAGTTCTGATGATTCAGAACTATACTATTAATTGTAAGTCACAGAAAAGGTGTGCTATCCATATATTTATTCTTCCCAGTGCACTCTGCTGGACTTCTCCTCTAAGATGCACAGCTCCATGTGCAATGGTTGTAGAAATGTTATCTGACATTGTTTCTACCGTTCAGAAGGTCAAACAGGACTGTCTTCTCTGTTCTGCAATTAAATTTCTAATCGGTAAACGGAAAGAAGGGAATAAAGGTAACAGAATCATAAAGAACATTACACGGTAGTTTGTAAATATGGGAAATGACTGGATATTTGTCAGCAAAAACTCAATCTGCTGTGCCATTAAAGTCCAAGTGTTAGAAGGCAAGAGGTAAGCAAGAGTCCACACCCTTCACATTCTGTGAGTAAGGTTCTTTGAGGGTCTGCCAATGGAATTTAAGCTCTATCTATCTCTTTTCTAGACTTCTTCTCCAAAGGACCTCATGCAGGAAATACATTGGAAAGAAGGCTGTGCTATAGTACACAAACACTCCAGACGTTGAAAATCAGCAGTAGGTATTGGGTCCTATCTGGGGGTTCTCAGACAAACACTTCAAAATAAACATCAGGCTTCTAAACCTGTGAGTCACTGCATGGGTCAACTCACTGGTGTCCTAATGGCTGGGCAAAGAAGACAACAATGAATCTGGGTTCTACCTGTCACAGACAGACTTAGGTGGTGTGGTCTGTGAGTTCTAGGCGGGACCAGCACTCAGAAGGGTATACAGACACTGAGCAGATGTCTCTAGAGAGGAATAAACTTTGCTAAAAAAAAAAAAAAATAAAGAACACAGCTTCTCCCTCTCTTTCTTATTTACATGGTGACAGAATTTACATGGAGGAAAATAACACAGATTTTAGTTGTGGTTTTGATGACTTTAGTTAGATGTCTGGGCTCTTGTTACATCCTCAACAGCAACAACATTTTCTTAATCATCCCAGAAAGGCTCCTTTTCTGTCATTGCCTCTTCTTTCAGATTGGATTCCACTTTGATTTCTGTCCCTCTAGCCTTCTGTTGGCCATTCTAGCATTTCTTGTCAATGGAGTCATGTGATATGTGTTGCTTCTTTATGCCTAGTTTCATTCACTTAGCATAATGTGTTTGAGATTCATCAATGATGTTGACAATCATTTAATTAGAAACATGCCATAGTTTTTCAACAGTCAACTGTGGATGAAATTTGAGGTGGTTTAATTTTTCCTATTATGATTAAGTTTGATACGAAAACTCTGCTTTATTTTTATAGACATACTTTATTACTCTCATGGTAAGTGTAATTACTGAGTCATAGGATAGATCTATGCTCAACTATCTGTGTTCTAAATAGGTAACTACTTAGCAATGCTATCAACAAGACTTTAAAGTTCCAGTTCTTGGGGAGGAGACTTTCAGTTCAGTTTCAGACACATACACTTGTGTACACATACATACACAAGTGCATACATCATACACAGAGTATACACACACATAAAATAGTATGGCTCCTTTTAGCTTTTTCAAGCATCCTTAGTATTTATATCAAGTCTCTTCTCTCTTCTGAATTATCCTCCCTCCCCCTTTCCAGCTGAAGCTCTCCCACGTTTTGCCCACTTAGCTCATCATAGCACCTGTATCTTACTAGCCCCATCTCTAGAACACCTTCTCACATCACGGTCCTTTTTTTTACTCTCCTGGTTTCTGTAGTCACTCCAGATTGTATATTCACATCTGAAGACTTGGAGGTAAGATCTACGAATACGAGGGCACCTGTGCTGCTTGTCTTTTTGCTTCTGCATTACGTCACTCAGTATAATATTTTCTAGTTTTATCCACTTACCTGCAAATTTTGTTATTTTGTATTTTTTTATACATGAATAGAATTTTATTGTGTAGTGTGCCACCCAGCTGTAAAGCTTACAGGCCACAGTGACTGGCCCAGCAAGAAATACACACACACACACACACACACACACACACGCACACACACACGTATTAGGAGTAACCAACTATTTTCTAGTTAGACTTAAGTTTCACTGAATAGAAGGGATTTAATACCTGGTATTGTAAGCCTACCTAAGAATCTATGGCTGGTATGATCATAGACCCTAGAAGAGAATGAAAGAATGTCACTTTCTTAAACCACTATAATGTCTAATTGCATTCTAAATATTCATTCTATGCCAACAGATAAATATAGTTCTCACTCCTCATCAAAGAATTTTTATTTAGTTACTTTTTGCCATGGATTGATATCATTTTAGAAATCCACAACTGGCCAAAACTGCACAGAACACCTGGCCATGGAGTGCCCAGTAACAATTGATGATACAATATAACCCCTACCTCTAAGGTTCAGGAAACATTGCAGAAGAGGGGGTGGAAAGATTAGAAAGTTAGAAGACCAGGATATCTGCTGTGAGACTGTGTCTTCTAGAGATGTCAAGAGTTGCATTTCTGCAATCTCAACAATGTAGCTGACTAAACAATGTCCAGACAATGGCAATACCAGGTGGCTGTGGAAACTTGAGAATAAGACACTCCTGATGAAGAGCTACAGGTTTCTAGGAGAAGAAGAATCTGTCTCCTCCAAACATATAGGCTATCCAAACCAAGTGGTCATCCCTATACAGATACATACAAACAAAACAATACCAAATGGACTCAGAAGATTGAGTGTGTATGTGTGTAAAACAATAATAATGAGAAGAGACTGTGAATTTGAGAGGGAAAAGGGGAACTGTAAGAGGAAACAGAGGAGGAAGAATGTTGTAATATAGCACAAATGTGAAATTCTCAAAAAATGTAGATGAAACAAATTGGATATAATTTTCCATTCCCATTCTTGAAAACATACAGATTTGTGAGTCCTTTCATTGTGATCCTCCATTTCTTGGGGCAAGGCTGTAGCTGAGGCAAAGTCTCACTTTGTCCATCAACTGGTTTGTCTGAAACTCACTGTGTATGGCAGGGTAGCCTCAAACTCAGGTCAATCATCCTGCCTCAGCCTCCTGAGTACTGGGATTACAGCATAAACCATATGAGAAGTTTTCAGCCTACCAAGAGTAAAGAGCTTTGGTTGTCATCATAATAAGTATCCAATATAATTATGAAGGTTGACAGAAAAAAATGATTAAAAGTTTGTTCAAAATCAAATACACACACACACACACACACATATATCAATGCTAAATATGCAAATGAGATTATTTCAGGCATGAAACTGTAGCCAGAGAAAATCAACAAGATATTTGTTCTAGGTTCAGTGGTCTGGAGGGAGATAGAGCTATAAAACATATACACACCTAAAAGGCTTTGTATTTTTAAAGCCTTTAAAAATGAAAACTATGAATGGACATATGTTTAGATGTTTAGACAGTTCCTCTAAAGTTATTAAGGTGTAAAGGTAATTCTGACTTTCATCATGAAACAACTCTTCCTCTTCAATCTGGTAATGCTCCTGAAACAACTCGGTGAGGTCTATTTACCCCTTCAATCTTTATTTAATGCATGCCATTTTTTTTTAATTTATTTATTTATTAAGGATTTCTGCCTCCTCCCCGCCACCGCCTCCCATTTCCCTCCCCCTCCCCCGATCAAGTCCCTCTCCCTCATCA
>NW_004949173.1:1287588-1296725 GCF_000317375.1 Microtus ochrogaster | reverse complement strand
CCCCCGATCAAGTCCCCCTCCCTCATCAGCTCGAAGAGCAATCAGGGTTCCCTGACCTGGGCAATTCTTAAAACCGTGAGTCCTTCTTCACTAATCATTTGGAAAAGCAGAACAGAAGAGTATGAGAAGTTTCTCAAAGAGCAGAACCATTGTGATTATGACATGACAGGGTATTCATGCTTATGGAAGGCAAAAGTGTCAATGTAACATGAAATACAAGGAAATTGGCCTTGCTTTACAATCTCTCCAACACTTGACCTGACAATACAGGTTATAGGTACAGTGAATTATGCTTCTCAAACATATCTAACTGCAGATCATCTTATTAATGTCTCAAGCAGCATTCATTTCCATCTTCAGGATCAGAAGTCAGCAGGCACAGTCTGAGGGATGGTATTCTAGTTGGTACCAACCTGATCCGTTATTTATGAGCAACTAATCCTTGTTAGCCCTCATCCCCATGGATGTCTCAGTCTTCTCAGATCTCATTTTCATCATCATAGAGCACTAATGAGGAAAGATCCAACAACAAAGAAAGAAATTTGACGATTTTGCATTGGAATTTCGTTGGCCTCCCGCAGCCACCTTGCCTGTTCAAACCTCATCCGGCAGCCCCTCACCTAATAGCTTGTCAAATCATGATGTAATTCATTCCTTTCTCCCCCTTGAACCTGCTGGAAGAGTTAGTATGTAAATTTCAACCTATTTTTAAGGGTTATTTTCACTCAAGTGAAATCTATCAAGGAAGGAGGGTTATTTTTACAGCACACAGCAACTGCTGATCTCCATGGCAACCGGCCTGGTAAAATGCAATAAAGCATCCCTCTGTTATCGTAAACACAAAAGGGAAACACTGAAATCTAAAAGAGAGGCGGTTATTGTAGGGGAAGAAACAAGATGCCAATGGGGTCTTTGCAATATCACACGGTATCCCCACGCTACACTGGTCTGGATTTCCAGAACCTGCCCTGACCAGTCTTTGGCTCTCTTGATTAGGACTAAACAAAGATTCGGTTAAGAGTTCTTGCAAGAACCACATTTGCTTTCATTTCCAATTGACAAAATCAGACATTTTAGTTCAAACCAATATAAACCTGCTTTTTTCTCTCTTTTTCTCATTTCTTAAATCATGGAATGGGCTTAGAAAAGAGAGACATTGGGGAGGAGGAAGAAAATATTATTCCAGCATTCTTTAGGGGAACATTTTGTTGTTGATTGTGAAAATGTGGATAAAAAAAGAAAAGGGGAAGAACAATGTGTATAGAACACATCTTTTTTTTGTATTTCCTCTCATATCTTAATCATCCTTTACTATGATTACTGGTATTTCCAAGTAGATAGAAGTAAGGCCCCTTTTAACAAATGCTTGAATTTTACATTTAGTAAGCGCTAAGATTCATGTAAAATATGGAGCATCAAGAGTGCTTGGAGCACACATATGTATTGAGAAGAAGAGAAGTATAAATTTTGTTTCCACATTGTGGATTGATGAGCTGGGGTTCATAAAAATTCAAGTGAAAAATGAGCTACAATGGTGGAGTAACCAGAAATTGTGCAAAGAGTGCATGGGCCAGGATTTAAAAGACTGAAGACTTCACAAGCCCCATTCACTTTTAAGGTTTTGTTTCTTGTCCAGCATGAAGCTCAAGAACCTAGTTGGGTTTTTCTTTCTCATCAGAACCACTTCTGGCTAATGTGCTTAGGAATGGGACTGCCCCAATTGCACTCCCCAGCAGGCAGCAACCTCCAGCACTGCACTCCTTCTCTGCTTTGCACAGTGCATGCTCCTTCCCTGATAGGGGCCTGCCCTTTCTACCTAGAGCTCTGTAGAAGTGGATAAAGCATTTTCCGCCAGACTAGCATGCTGGAGTTGGGTTATTGACTTACTTCACTGTGTTTGCGTAAAATTTAAGGGAAGTACATCTTATAAAACAAGACAGTGAAACTGGCAGGTCATATATAACGTTGATGATCCAAAGGGGTAGTGTCCCAGGTTAAAGTCTTCATGTATACTGTTCAGTTACAAAACTAGCTGTCTGTAATTCTCCCTGAGAAAAAGCACTTTCCTCTTGTCTTTCTCTTCTAACTTTCACCACACACCTCCCTATTCCATCCTCTGGCATCCATCAGTATATTCCATTACTCATCCAACAAATATTTATGAAGTGCATAGTATTTGCTAAACACCATCCATGTGTTGGGAAGACCCAGAGCAGGAGCACAGGTACTATGCCTCATGGCGCTTACAGTGTAGTGAAGGAGGTGGACAATAACTTCATAACCCAAGCATGTAGTAGGTCAGATAGAAATAAATTCCAAAATAGAACAAAGTACAAGGTAAACGAAATCAAAATAAATACGAGGTCCACAAGAGGACATAGTTTTCATAGGCTATAACAATGGCTATATTGAGAAGGTGTCATCTGAGAAGCAGATAAAGTCAGGTCATGGTTGTATAAATGAAACTGCAATAGAGAATTCCTGTCATGTTCATGGAGACTGGTGCCACTGTACACGCGTTGGCTTTGTTAATAGAAGTGTCACAACCTGATGGATGTAATGCAAGAGCTCTGGGTTGTGAACTGAGAACACAGTGCAGAGACACCAAAGCAGAGACCCAACTTGGAGGTTATGAGAGTAACCTAGGTACAGCAATAATGACTGCTCGAAAACCAGTGAATTGGGTGTGAATTGAGGTTCTACAGACACCTTCGTATGCATGCAGATATTTAAGATGTAGGTTGTAAGAGTTGCGGATGGAGTTCTAAACCTGTGACTGTACCTACAATAATATCTCAGTGGCCTCATAAGCTAGTATCCTTTTATATTTTTAATTTCTTTTTGGATCCCATATATGTGTACTGTATTTATATCATTCCCTATCTTCCTCAGCTCCTTCCAGTTCTTCCTGTGTCCCTCTCACTCCTCCAATTATAAGTCTTTTGTTCTCTACTCACTCAAACTTTTAATATGGGTATATGCATATAAATTTGTAACTATTACCCATGTATTGTTTCTAGTTGAATTCTTTTCCTTTTTAAAAATCCAGACTCCTATGCCAACATCTCAGTGACCGAGGCTGTTTTGTCATCACTTGGCTTTTTATTTTTATCGATAATATCAGTAAGATATGTTCATTTCGAGCTGTGTCAACATACCACATCATTAATGTCCAGGGGTATCTTCTAGAAGTCAAGCTAAAGGAAGAAAGACCGAACCAGTCAAGCCTTTCCTGGAACTGGTGCCTCATATTCGCCCATCTTCAGTGCAGTAGGCCCCTCACACTGACCACAGTACCTGGGGTACGTTGTGAGAAGAGACTACAGTGGTCACTTATGTCTTGGATTTCGAGAACATGCTAAAGAAAGCCATCAAATCCATGCCTCCTCTTTGCAAGTCCCTGTAGAAACAAACTCACATTTCTTCCGCTAAAGGAAGATTAAGAAAAGTAAAAAGGTTTTAAATTCTTTAATATCAATTAATTGAACAAACTGCTAATTTGAGTTGAACTTTCACTGACTTTAACCCTATAGGGAAAAGTTCTTCCTGACTTTGAGTTTAAAAGGGGGAGAAGAGAGAGAAGTGGGTTTGGTGCCATTATTGTTCCGCCGCTTATTAAATGGTAGAGATCCCATGAATTAGTACATGAACACTGTCTCCATTTTTAATAAGTAATTAACCTCCAATGTTTAATTCAGGATTTTCACACTTTCCTTTTGCTATTAGCATAATACCCAAGCTGGGTATATTTTAAAGAAGAGGGGTTTTATTCGGCCTTTTGTTTGGGAGGTTAAAACTCCACACACTAAGGTACCAGCTCTGGAAAATCTTCACTGGTTAAGCAACATCACTGTGGATGGCTTCATGTCAGGAACAGAGAGAAGGTTCTTATGGTGAGCAGGAAGCTAGAGGCCACTATTGGTCTCGGTAAGAGTTCCAAGTTAACCAGAGCCCTCTGAGGACTGCTGTAATCCCTTCTAATGGCAGCACTTCCTGTGGTCTCCCTGCCTATTACCTCTAAAGATCCCACCATCTCTTAACATTGCAGCACTGACCACCAAGTCTCACATAAACCACACACAAGTATAGCAATGACATCTTTCTCTCCATATCAGGCTCCTGACTGATGGTTATATAGAGAGATGGGCAAGTTGGTTGGCCCTTTGATTTTCTTTCCTCTCTACTCCCCTACTGTCCCAATGCCCCACAACCCTGCCTGACCCAATTTGATGATCACTGGTTTAACCACCATTTAAGAAGAGAAAATCCTGGACAACACAATTTGTTCCAGCCTTAGAGCCTTCTGGAGGCAGGTACAGACTGTCCCTTAGATGTGTTCTTAGTGGGCGGTACTCCTCTGTCTAGACTCTTCAAGCCTCAATTCCTGTGACTCAGGGAATTTTCTGGAGGAGGCATTTCTTCCCTGTCCTGGTACGCCGGTGACTCACTCATATCAGAATCTCTGTGGGAAACCACTTGGTGTTTTCAGGGAATCTTTTCAAGCAAATGATGAAATATCTCAATGCTGCTTAGTGTTTTGCTTGTTTGGTTTTAGTTTGCTTGGTTTTTGTTTTTTTTGCTCACTTTTTCCTACATTGACCCACATCTATTCCATGGAAAATATACATGCATCCAACCATTAAAGTGAAATTTGGAATTTCACAATGTCTTTATACATTTAACCTGTTCAAAAAGTCTAACTTTTTAAGCTTGTAAACCAAGTGATGATCATCTCTTTTTAAAATAATTTTTTTAGATAATAATACAAGTACATCATTCTCCCCTTTACTTTTCCCTCTCTAAACTCGCCCTTGGTTTCCTTTTCTTTAGTTGTTGTTACATGTATGTATATGCATGTTGTTATATGTATGTATATGCATGCCTACACATGTATGTGTACATGCATGTGTTTCTGCGTGTGGTGTATGAATGTGTGTGTATTCTGAATTGATATATTCTTCACACTTTTCAAACTGCCCAAATTTCTCTTCACCTTTCTTATCTGATGGCATAACTTCTTATTTTACTGAGAATAAGAAGCAACAGGATAGGAACTCCTGCATCAGCAAGCATATCGCCCAGGCTTCCCATGTGCATAAGATGTACAAACCAAAATATTAATTATGGAAGCTGTCTCAGTCTCTCTCCAAAACCAATTTTCTGTTTGTTCTCTGGACTTCAACTTCCCTGACTAAGGTGATGCTAATTTGAGTTTCCCTACCCTCTTCCCTGTGCCAAACATTTTCCTGCTCTTCTTAGTCACCATTGTCAGTGTGTAGACTTGCTCATTCATCTTCATGAGCACATATCTTAAGCCTCAAGAATACCTTAAGAAAACCTTAATACCTCCCTATAGTTTCCATATCTGCTTTTGTTCCTCCGATCCTTTCTTTAATCAACATCAGTTGGGCTTTTGACCTTCTACTTCCATAAAATTGATCTTAAGAACATCACCAGAGACTATGTCTCCAAATAATTTTGGCCTGGTCTAAACACATTTAACATTAGCTTTCCCCCTCATTATGAACCCATCTTCCTGGGCCCCATGACATCAGTCCATCTCAGCTTTTCCTTTCTTGATGGCTGCTCTTTTCTCTGACCTATGCATAGCCCTATTAGCTATGACCTTGGATAACTATGAATCTCCTCATTCATAAAATGACACTAATATGAATATGGTATTCAGTAATGTTAAAAATTAAATGACTATTTAAGCTACTTAAAACAATGTTTAGAATAAACATTGTATAGATGGTAGTTTAGACATCATCATCATCATCATCATCATCATCATCATCAAAACCACTACCATTACCATTAATGCTAGAAACATTATTACAGTATCACAGATTCTGTCACCATCATCACCACAAACATTATTTATCGCCATCTTCATCATCATCACCACCATTACCATCTTCAGCACCACTGTCACCATCACCAACACCATCATTATCACTAGCACTAACATCATCAACACTGCCATCACCAACACCTCCATCATCACCACCACCACCAATACCATCATCATCACTACCATCAACATTATCACCACCTCTACCATCATTAACACCACCATCATCAACATCATCATCATCATCATCACCCTGTCAACCTGATAAATTCTTAAGTGATTTGGCACTCAATTTCTAGGACTCCTTCTTTTTAATCTGGCCACATCCTTGAATAATTTAATCAGTTTATGACAATCAATATGAAGAGCTTGGTAATTAGAATTTTTGTTCCTAATTTTATTCCTTCTGTATTATGTAGATCAGTCTTTATGTTCCCACCCAGCTTTCTCACTTGTTACCAAGAGCCATTTCACACTTCTTCCTCAAAAGCTACTTTTCCATACTTTTTACAGTCTCAGCCAATCCTAATTCTGTCCCAGTTGTTAGATCAAACCTTGGTATCTTTTTAATGTCATCGCCATGAACTATTTTGAAATCTTTCATTGACTTTAAAATGTTACTCGTAGTAAACAGGATGGCACAGATATTTAAACTATGTTAATCTTGCTAATTGAATGTGGATGTAAATATCCTTCTGAAATCCTCAACCTAGCAGAGTCAACCAGCATCATTCTAGCCAGGGCCCCATTCCAGAAGTGGCCATTGGAAGCCTTTCTGTTCTTCTTGTCTCATCGGACAACCAGCATTTGCTGATTAGCATGCTGGATGTCAAATTTGATTTTTATTGGTGAAACTAGCAACCTATTAATTAGCATGATGGATGTTAGAAATGGGCTGTCTTTTTTGAAATTAAAGCATTTAAGATGCAAGGATTGGCTTGAATAGCTTAGAGAGCCTCTTCACCTTTGCATTCAAACATTCCCCTGAGACCTGTATTCTGTGGCTCTCAGGGATGAGTCCCTTGAGGTTGGTCCCCTAATCAGTCTCTGTCCAGCCAGTAATTTGGGACTTCTGCTTGTATATCCTGGCAATTATGCAAAAATCCTTCCTCTTGTCTAGCAAAATTGCTGCACAGGGTTACAGTTCATTATTCTTACATTGTATTAGAATCTGGCTCCGCTGAAGGCACCTACATGAGTACATGGAAGAGTACGCCTCTAGCCAAAAAAACATCTTATGCAATAAATGATTCTCTGTGTCACTAATCTGGCTTGAAAGCCTTGTTTATGATCATCAGGTATTCTGTTTTGAGAAATTAGCTGTCTTTTATGACCTGAAGCTTTTTTTTTTTTGGAGTGGTTACAATGATTGATTGAGAATAATCTAAATATTGCATTTGACCAAGCTGATTTAGATCAGCTTACAATGCTTCTTTTCTTCAATATACCTCACTTATACTACTTAATGCTACAGGCACACCCCTTCAAAGCCCCAGAAATCAAGAGACATTTAGTTATCACCTCTTATCCTAGCATTTAGGACTAAAGTACATAGTAAGTAAATCAAATGTATTTTTGTTATGAAATCATTTTTTCTCATTCATACAAAATGCAACAATGTTTCAAGGGTAAGTTTACTTTTTGCTAACTTTTAGATTATCTTGAGTCACTTTTAAAGCCTTTCCCAATAATCCCCCTCCAGGTATGTACCAGACCTCTTTTGACAGTCCCCAGAACCTTCGTTTTAAAAAAATTTCCTAACACCAAAGATAAGAGAGAAATTGTTCTCAAGGTAACCTACAATTTGTAAGGTTGTACCTCTCATTGCTATAATGCAGTTTCTTTTTCCCAAGTAAAGTAGCATGGGTTTCATTTATTCATACCGTGGCCTCAGACACACCATACCACACTATGACTCCTGGGGCCTGTCAGGGTCAAGAGGGGGAGGCTACCAAGCAGTTTTATGACACAATGGCTGTTTTCCTACATAGTGATAACCTAGTGCAAGTATGAAAAATACTTCTTGTGGAGACTTGATTATTTTCTTGCATGTGGACATTGTGTGGATTGCTGATAAAGGGGGAGAGAACAAACTTGATGCAGGGGGATGCCTTCAAAGAGAAGTTGATTTGTTGGAGCTCTGATAAGCCAGTAGGTTCTCATCTCCCTTCCTCTCCCCTACCTTCTCCTTCCCTTCCCTACTCTCCTAGCTCTGGTAGAGCATCAGAATTCTCAACCAAACGTCATGCTAAGAATCAGTTGTTAATGCAGAGGGGCTGGGAACTGTGGTGTAGCAATGGTGAGAACTGTGGTGTAGCAGTGGTGGGAACTGTGATATAGGAGAAATAATTTTTAAAAGCAACTTGGAGAAGAGGGGGGAAGATAGGCACATGGATTGCCAGTGAAAGGGAATTTGGCCAGCAGGAGGTCTAGCTTGAGACCACAGACTGTCTTCCTTCTCTTTTATATTCTTAACTAGGGGAAGGACTGTGTCCAACAAACAAATTGCAGGTCAAGCACTCACTCCCTGAGGGTACCCTGCTGAACAGGTGACTTTACAGACTAAGAAGGTGACTAGTCCAGTCAAATTATAAAATGATTCCAAGCTAATGTGATTTAAACTGGTTTTTTTAAGAGAATGTAAACTCTCACTGGGAATGCACTCAGTTGATGAGGACCCATTAGAAAACGTTCGGTAAGGAAAATGTGGTACATTTACACAATGGAGTACTAGACAGCAGGAAAAAATAATGACATTTTGCAGGCAAATGGATGGAACCAGAAAACATCATTTTGAGTGAGGTAACCCAGGCCCATAAAGACAATTATCACATGTATTCACTCATAGTTGGTTTTTAAACATAAAGCAAAGCAAACCAGCCAACAAATCACAATTCCAGAGACCCTAGACAACAATGAGGACACTAAGAGAGACATACATGGATCTAATCTACATGGAAAGTAGAAAAAGACAAGATCTCCTGAGTAAATTGGAAGCATGGGGACCTTGGGATAGGGTTGAAGGGAAGGGGAGAGGTAGGGAGGGGAGCAGAGAAAAATGTAGAGCTCAATAAAAATGAAAAAATCCAGTAATTTTGTATGCTGGTATCCCTGAATCATGATGCCTGAGATCTGTTGCAAGGAAGTCCATTTGTTGATTACTGGCTGCTCAGCCCCAAAATAATCACACAGAAACTATATTATTTAAATCACTGCTTGGCCCATTAACTCTAACTTTTTTTTTTGTTTCTTTTTTTTTTTTTATTTATTGAGGATTTCCGCC
>NW_004949173.1:1274098-1287488 GCF_000317375.1 Microtus ochrogaster | reverse complement strand
CCCGCCCCCCGATCAAGTCCCTCTCCCCCATCAGCCCGAAGAGCCATCAGGGCTCCCTGACCTGTGGGAAGTCCAAGGACCGCCCACCTCCATCCAGGTTCAGTAAGTTGAGCATCCGTACTGCCTAGGCTCCCCCAGAGCCAGCACGTGCAGTAGGATCAAAAACCCATTGCCATTGTTCTTGTAACTCTAACTTCTTATTGGCTAACTCTTACATCTTAATTTAAGCCATCTTCATTAATCTGGGTATCACCAGAGATCTAAGTTTATACATAAACTTAAAATCATACATGTTGGGTCAAACAGGATCTCAGACATAATCTTTCAGTAACACCAGCATGCTAAATTACTGAACATTTTCTAATGGGTCCTCATGAACTGAGTGCATTCCCAATGAGACTTTGTGTTTTGTAAAAACAAGGTTAGATTACATGAGTTTAGAATCAACAGCTCATTTCATAATTTGTTTGGGTTTGTCACCTTCTGAGCCTGTAAAGTCACCTGTTCAGCAGGGTACCCCCAGGGAGTGAGTGCTTGACCTGCTGTTTGTTTGTTGGACACGATCCTTCCCCTAGTTAAAAAAACAAAAGAGATGGGAGACAGCTACAGCTTACATCATATATAATCCTGACACAATGCCTGGAAGATACCAGCATTCATCAATTCCTGTGTCTGATTATTAAGACATTTAAATCTGGAAGCTTCTTCTGTCTAAAGAAAAACATAATTTTAAAGACAAAACAAAAAAATACAACTAGGTAACTTTAGGCTTCTTTATTTGAGCAAAGAATAAAGACTCCCTGACATCTCAGCTTTGAAAGATTCGCTGTGAGTTTAGGCTTACTTATCCCTAATTAGAAAAAGCAAAAATGTCAGCACAGAAACTTTTTTCATCCCACTTACTTCTTTAGTGTCTAGTAATTGTTGCCCTTAATTCCTGGACATTTGATGTTCCTGGGAGCCAGGTATAGGGGCTCCTCCAGCAGCATTTCTTTCCACCTCCACTGATTAGCTTCTCTCTTACGTTCTATTCTCAATTTCTAGAAGCAAGGCTCCACATTGCTGAGGTAACAACACTGCAATACTCATTAGTTTACGTTGTTCTTACCTTATTTAAAAAGTAGGTTTATTTTCTGTATATGCATGTTCTACCTGCATGTATGTCTGTGCACCATGGAGGTCAGAAGAGATCACTAATCCCTTGGAACAAAATGCTTTGGAAGAATTATTTTCTATGGTATGAAAATGTGCTGCTCTCATTGTTAATAAAAAACTGATTGGCTGATAGCTAGGCAGGATTTTCAGGGCAGAGAGAATGCTGCGATGAAGAAGCATGGAGTCAGAGAAGTTGCAAGAGAGATGCAGAAAAAGCAGGAGATAAAAATGCCATGCTAAAAGAAGGGACCACCACACAGCAGATGGTAGATAAGAAATATGGGCTAAATGTAAATGTAAGAGTTAAATTAAGAGTTAGTAACAACAAGCCTGAGATCAGCCGACCATTTGTAAATAACATTAATCCTCAAATGACTATTTGGGAGTGACTGCCGAAACACAGAAAAAGTCCACTTATAACTAAATTTATAGATAAACTGCCATATGGACATTGGGAATTGAACTTGAGTTTTCTGCATGAGTAATAAGTGCTTTTAACCATTCAGCCACCTCTCCAGCACCCTAAATTGATTACTTTGAATCATGGGTTCATGTTTGATTCAATCAACTATGGTGAAGGTATAGGAAGGTGAAATAAGGTATGTGGTTGGACCATGGCCAGCTCTGTAGAAGAAGTAAATGTATCTCAGTTAAAACTATATATAACACATTTTTTTTCATTAAGAGAGAATCATGAATATGATATAGTTGGCTAATCTCACCATTGTCTTCCGTTCATCCTAAAAAGTGAAGTCTATGACATTATGTCAAGCTAGCATCATATATAATGGGTTATTTTGTGCAGTGCAATGATTTGAACTGATTTCTAGGAATATAACAGTAATATAAAACAGTTTAGCGACAGAAGACATAGAAGGCACAAAAGCAGAATCCAGGAACTCCATTCATAGGCCTCTGCAGTATCCAGCGAGACAGTTTGGTGCCGGGAAGGAGTGAAAAGTGTCTGATACATCAGGGAGAGTTCCACATTAGAAAAAGCTTGGTCAGCGCCCCTGGGAGTTCTTAGTTGGATGCAGTTGGCCTATCTACCTTCTTTGTTTACCTGTAATTGCCCATCTGGACAACTCTGGCATTCTAAACTTCCACCACCTAAGGAGAATTTGGTAGCACTCCAGACAGCTGACTCAATAAGGCATTGTGTTTCTTGATGACTTATTTCTCAAGCTGGATATGGAACCAAAGTAAGAAAGAAGCCAAACTCTTAGGCAGTGATCATAACAATGACCTACACAGGGAGAGGCCGGTTATTTCAAGGTCGACAACGTCCTCCAAGCTGGAGGTCAATATTGGGATTGGAATCAGGATGATTTGCATGTGCGGCCTTCACCCAAGTGAGACACCCATTTGGCTTCTGGTTGCGGCCATCCTGACAGAGGGCACCTGCCCACCCATGGTGAGTGCACTCAGATGGAAGGTGCATTCCCCACCCAGCTGCCCAAGGCCCATGGCAACCATCTGGACTCACTAGAGCATGACTGCTGCAGCTGGGGTGGGTGAGCAAGCCCTCTGCCGAAGAGCTGCAGAGTTAAGGAATCCATGCAGTTCAATAATCAGAATTGGGCTCCACTTTTAACCAGGAGGTCTGAAATCTGTTTCGTACTCTTTTGCAGGAAATATCGAGTCTACATGAATTGAATTGGTTCCATGAATGTATATTTCCCATGTGTCAGGAGCAGGCTAGAGCCACAAGGATTAATAACACACATTCCTAATTTTAACGAATCATTCTTTTCAAGGAAATGAGCACACCAATGCCGATATCAAAATCATATGGCAAGTATAATGAAAATATGCACACAAATGTTATGGGGACACATATTTGGGGGGAGTGATTATGACCAAAGAAAGTAAAAATGCTGTATGTTTTGAAGAGGCAAAGTTTGTCAGTGAATACGAGAAAGAGAGATATTCCTGACGGCCTATGCAACTGTGAGAGCATAGGAAAGAAAGAAATGCCTGCTATACTTGGCAAATGATGAATAAAAAGATTTTAGCCAGCACACTGTACACAGGCAGAGAGCAGCGATTTAGGGGCAAGTTGTTAACAGGTTGTAAATGGTTATTTTATTGGGTAGAAAATATAAAACCATAAAACATGTCTTGTTTTTCCTTTCTTTATCAAGAGAATAACAAGATGATTTCATAAAAGCAGAGCATAAATGTCTTCATAAGCTGAATTTGAACCTTCCACTCTGACTCAGTATCTGCACTTTATATTTTTTATTTCATTTCCAACTGTTTACTCTGCCCCCGATTTTCCCCTTTGCATCCTGCTCCACATTTTCTTCCATCTTCTTCCACCAATATAAAAATGAGACAGTGGACATCAGTGAAACTAGTAAAATACTGAAAAAAAACCAGAAAAGGCCTTTTTATACAACCAATAAATAGGTAAGAGTTAGTTTTTCACAAACAGTCAGTGACACTAAAATTATTTTCTGACTTCAGATACAACCATAAATCACGATGTGTTTTCATTTTCAGCCCAGTCACATGAAAATATCAGTTAGTTTGCTTGAAAATTAAAGACTGTGGAGCTATGGTTCGCCCTTCACAGAGACACAATCCACATACATGTATTGCTTTTTGAATGATTTTTTTAGGCAGTTGTATGTGTAAAGAAATCCTTGTCCTTATGATTTTTTATTATTTTAATTTCCACTAGCAAAAGACTATACACATGTAAAAAATCAGTAATATTTTGGTGACAGGAAAAATGGAAACAAGTCTACCCAGTTACCTTTAAATATGTTCAATAAGAAGGCCTTCTTTGGGTTTGTCATCTCACCATTCTGGCAGCAAAGCCTTTAGACACCTAGGCTGGTACTGACTAGCTTTGGGATGTTCGACAAAGTATTTCAGTGTCTGGACACATCATTACCAATGAAAACTGAGGCTGTCTTTTGAACATTCAGTGACCACAACCTTCAATGAGGCAATTTTTACAGTAACTCATCACAGAGTATACTTTCCTGGACAGTGTCAGTAAAGTCCCTTCCAGAAGCTCACCTGCCCACCACACTTCCGAAGCTCCCTGTTATTCACCAGTCTGACCAGGCTAACAGACTTCAGTAATTTCTCGACCGTTCACCAGCTTCCATAAGTAAACTCTATAAATTGCCATGCATGAATTTCCATTTGTGGAGATTATGGTTTTGAAAAGCTAGTGAGGGGGAAAAGAAGAGTAGAAAGATAAGTGATAGAGAACTAAAGATCTAAAAAGGAGATAATCAGCACTTCACTACGGAAGTTTGCTTTTTCATAATTTCCCCTAATGGTTTATCCAAGCATTAAAAAAGGTCAGAGATTCTTATCTCCCAGGCAAATGACACATCCATTTATCACACGTGAGCTAACACAAATGCTTTGGATAGAACTTCAAAAGAACTGGTAGACTGATTGCTCTAGTCTAGTTTCTTCTTTAAAAATATATTTTGGTTAAAGCATTTTATGTTAATCCTAGAAATGAGTGATCATGCTAGTTAGGAATATGGGCAAACTCAAAAGTGATAGGTTTCCTAATGAAATATTAGCTAGTCAGCAGATAGACAGAGCGCTAACCTCCTCCAGTTCTTGTTGGAGGGAGATAAACACAAGGTATTTGCAAATAAACATGACTCCCTGTATTATGAGTCAGAATACTTTGATAGGTGGATATTAGTCATTAAATCAATGATAAGCAACCTACAATCCATAGACCCAGAGAGGTTTGTTATAGAGGGAGAGACTACGGAGGACACTTGGATCTTCCTGGGAGGGGGAATATTATAGATTTGATGGGTGAATTGAGGTAGGTAGGGATGGGAAGGAGAGGACCAGGTGGAGAACAGGAGGAGAAATAAGATAGAGGAAGAAACATCAGGAATTAGGGACACCCGAGGGATGATATAAAAACCTAGAATTGTGGAAACTTTCTAAAAATATATGAAGGTATAATGAGGTCCCCTAATAATGGAAGATACCGAGTCCCAACTGGCCATCCCTTGCCATCAAAGAAGACTTCCAGTAGCCTTCTTTGCATTCAATTGAGGTTTTGGCCAAGAGGGGCGGGTCCTTTAAAAAACCCCAGTCAACTCAGACTGTTGTTAAGACAATGGGTTACTCTCTGCAAAATGATAGCAGGACCATGTTGTGAAGTAGAACACCCACAGAATTCATGGGGCATAAAGAAATTGAGCTAATACCTACTTGGAGCCTTCACACTTACACCCTAGTGTCTTTATTGCAGGAATACTCTGTGTGTGCTGCAAAAGGAGAAACATAAGCATCAAGCCGGTTATTAAACCTTTGACCTCTGTCCTGCCTGTAAAATATGTTTGGGTAGTGGTGGCACAAAACTTGAAGGAGCAGCCAATAAATGTCTGATTTGACTTAAAGGTACACTCCACGAGATGTAACCCATAGCTAACACTGTGTGGGTGACCAAGAACCAGAGACTCGATAGCTCAGAGACCTAGGGTAAAGCCTAACACTACTGAATCAATAAAATTACTCCTAATGATATTTTGCCATCCTCATAGATTAATATCTTCTTATTCAGTCTTCTTCAGATAGACTTTATCCAGGAGCAGATGGGAATAAATACAGAGACCCACAGCCAGAAATTATGTGGAAAGAGAGGGTCCTTGGAACACACAGCTCTAACTGGGTTGTTTCCATCAATTCTTCCACTCAGAGTTCAGGGAACCCCACTGAAGAGGATGCAGTAAGATCCAAAAGTGACGAATAACACCAGGAGAGCAAGGTCCTGTAAATCATCTGAGCAGTGCTGAAGTCACAAGCACAGGGCCTATTGTGAGTTTGCACCAGGTCCTCTGCGTATGTATTACAGCTTTCAGCTTAGTATTTTTATGAGACTCCTGAGTGTGTGAATGAGAAGCTCTCTGATTCTTGTGCCTGCTCTTGGGCCTCTTTTCCTTTAGTTGGGTTTTCTTGTCTAGCGTCGATGTGATGTTTATTCTTTATCTTATCCTATTTTATTTTGCCATATTTGGTTATTATCTTTTAGAAGCCTGGTCTTTTCTAATTAGAGACAGAAGGGGAGTGGATCCGGGGAGGAGGGGAGGAGGAACTGAAAAAAGGAGAAGAAGGGTGAACTGTAAGTATATTGTATGAGAAAAGAATATTTTCCAATAAAAGAGAAGAATGGCAGCAATAAGAAAGAAAACCATGCATTAAATTTTCCAGATAACTTTTTCTAGCTATTCCCCTTAATTCATTTAGCTAGGAGGCACTACCTTCTCCCTTTGAACTCTGCTTCTATATGCCCGAGATGCCACAATTTTCAGCTTATAACACTATGATCCCAGCAATTATTTTAAAAGTCACCAAGAATTTTAATTAAGAGAATAAATATATTTTGAAACAAGTTAAATAACTTCCACTAGTTACAAGCTAAATATTTCCTTTACTATGACTTCTTTTATAAATCCCACTTGTATCAGGTTTTTTGTGTTGTTAAAGCAACATGAAAAAGAAAAGGGGGCATGAATATTTTTGTGGGTAAGGAGGTGGCTTTTTAGCACCTTTGGCTGAATCCATGATTGCTTTTACCTCCCATACACTCTGTCTGACCCCATCTGTGTAGCCGAGACCTGGCATGAGAGTTGACAACACTGTAATTAGTTCATGTACTCTCCTCGTGTGTTTTCTGAGTACTTATTCTGAGTTCTTGATTTGACCTATCACTCAATTCCTAGAGTAAATTCTATGGAATAACAACTCAACATTTCCCATTAACAGGTGTTTTCTATGCACCAGGACTATTCTGAGAACTCCACAGATGATATAAGACCCAGGCATTAACACTATTATTTGAAACAGATACTATCATTTTATTTGTAAGAAAACTAAGACTCATGAAATTTAAATAATACGTGTGGATCACAAAGCTTATCAATAGTAGAGCTGAAAACTTAAATCCATTCTTTCTGACTCCAAATCTTCTGTAATTGTTGTTGCTATGATGATGATGATAATGATGATGATGATGATAATGATGATTACTATTATTTATTTCAGAAGTTTTTAAACACTGGACTGGGAACTAGATTGTGATTCATAAAATTCTGAGCTATATAACAGAAAAAATCTGCAAGGTGAGAACGAAGATTTTCTTATGAAACTTTCATTTTAGTCTTCCTGTTTGTGAGTGTGTGCTCGCATGCACACAGACTAGAATGTGAGTTAAACTATCTCATGGAGAAATGATTTTGAAAGCCATTCATTTGTGTTTTTGAATTCCATATTAATCATTGGGGATAGAGACCCTGTTTTGCTTACTATCATAACTCATGCACATAGTCAATGTTTAAAATATTCCCTGATGAATATGGACAACATGACTATTTTGTAATTAAAACATTGCTCTGTTACGAAGCCTGTGGTTAGACGCTGGTTCCATCTGAACAATGAGGCAGCAGCTATGAAATATGTCTTTCCAGTCAAGAGGTATGAGTGAAGGGGGAATCTCGGACTGTTCATCCTAGGTTTCTTTTCTGGGTCAAAACTGTCAGAGAAATCAAGGTTTCCCAGCTGGGCTTCTGACCCATAGCCTGTATTCCTCACTTGAAGTCAGACTGTAGCTCGGAAGATAAAGTCAAGGTATGGAATGGAAAGCGCCCTGACCATATGGGGATAGAACATAAATATTCCCAAACAATAGCGAGCGAGACAGGCTTGACAGCTCTAGGAGCTAAATGCCTGTACTCCATTAAGTAGCCTGTGTGTCTGTGATACTTTGACTTTCCGAGTTCACTGCTATTTTCCCATCAGCCTTTGTCCACCACTGGAAATTTCCAGCATGTCAACTCGGCTCTAGGAAGCAAGGGAAGGAAGAAATTGTGGTGCCTATAGTTGGCCAGTTTTCAAGTTAATGTTAATTGTTTATTTTTCCATTTTAAGAAAGTTCTTTTTTTTTTTTTTTGAATTTTTTGAGACAGGGTTTCTCTGTAGCTTTTTGGTTCCTGTCCTGGAACCAGCTCTTGTAGACCAGGCTGGCCTTGAACTCACAGAGATCTGCCTGCCTCTGCCTCCCGAGTGCTGGGATTAAAGGCGTGCACCACCACCGTCCGGCTTAAGGAAGTTTTTTAAATTTGGAAAATGCATAAAAAATGTAAAGCAATCACTGAAGCTACTAGAGTCTCCATATCTAGAAAGCGGTACTGTTGGCATGCTCGCATTGTGTATTTTCAGCTGTGTTTTTGAGAATACTTTGAACGTAGACACACTTCACGTGTGATTTTGATGCTACTCCTCCCCTTTAACATTATATTGATGCTTCTTTTGACTTTTGGTAATTTAAATGTGTGCTTTTAATTGTGTATATTATATCATTTTCTATGTTTGCATCATATTTTTTCAATAAATCTGCTTTTTTAATACCCCATTTTGAGAATCATATCATCTGTCAGCATTCTGTGCCTTCCTGCACTTTTCCTAATGAAGGTTTAGGATTTTATTCTCTCTTTCGACGCCAGCAACCTGTCCATCATCCTCATTTTCAGTTGATGATTTGGCGTGTGTTTCATCAAAAGTTTAGAGATCATCAGAAAAGACTTCCAGCAGCTTCTGCCATATGAATGTTTCTATGCACTGGCAGCTACCTGCCCTTTGCCTGCCTATATAGAATAGTCTGTGTGCGTATGGGCGTCTGCATCTAAGCATGTGTGCAAGCATCCTTGCCTATGCAAGTGTATATGGAAACCAGAGGCTGATGTTGGGATGTCTTCCTCAATCATTCTCCTCCTTGTTTTTTGAGAGTCTCTTCAATGACCTGGAATTTGCCATTTTTGCTAGACTGGCTGGCCAGTGAGCCCTTGGGATTCACTTATCTCTGTCCCAGTATTAGGATTACAGGTACACATGTTCATACCTTGCTTTTATGTAGGTGTTTTGGGATCTGAACTCATACACATATGCTTGTGTGATACGCATTTTACCCCTTGAGCAATCTCCCTAGCCCTGTTATTACAGAATTTTCTTTTTCTTTGAGACTCCTCTTTCCTTTGTGTGTAAGATCATATATCTTCCTGACTATAGGAAGATATGACTTTAGAAATTGTCCTCTGACTCTGTTGCATTATACATTTAAATATTTTCTTAGATCACTCATCTCTTTTTTAGTAAATAACCAAAAGAATGCAATTACTTATACTCTACAGATATGGAAGTGGAAGTTAAGTAGTTTCTGATTTTCACCTTACCCTCACTTTATTGATGTCTTTTCCCCCTGAGTACATTAGTTAGCTTTTGATGCATAATAATCATTTTTACAATCTGTTGATCATGATTTGACTGAATTGACTGGGCATAGCTTCTAGGTCAGTTCAGTTGCTAATGACTGAATGATGCAGGATGACCCCAGTTGTAACCCTGTCTCCCAAACAGGCTGGTGGCCAAGGGAACCTTTATTCTTCTTCTCAAGTCTGTTGCTCTCCTATATGCTGGGCTTTTTATGCTTCTATTCATTCACACTGTTAAGATACCCTTGATCAAAATAATCCTTGTTACAAACCAAAAGTTGCATGCAGAAATATAACTAGCAGTAATACAGGTTGAAGAGGAAGGGATTCTGGCAGCCACTGGACATCCTGAACATTGGCTGCAGTAACATGTCACTTTCATAGCTTTCCTCATAGATGTATCAAAATAATATTAAAGGTAGTAATTCCCAATGTAGCTCAGGCTAGCCACAAACTTACAACCTTATGCCTCAGCCTCCTAAGTACCAGCACTACAGGTGTGTGCCACCATGCCCTGCAAAATATTTCAGTGTATATTAGATATTTTTTTTTGTTTTTATTTAAAACAAATTTCTGCCTCCTCCCAGCCTCCCATTTCCCTCCCCTTCCTTCAGCCCCTCTCCCCCTCCCCCACTCCCCCCTCCCTCTCCAGTCCGAAGAGCAGTCAGGGTTCCCTGCCCTGTGGAAAGTCTAAGGTCCTCCCCCCTCCATCCAGGTCTAGGAAGGTGAACATCCAAACTGGCTAGGCTCCCACAAAGCCAGAACATAAAGTAGGATCAAAACCCAGTGCCATTGTCCTTGGCTTCTCATCAGCCCTCATTGTTCACCATGTTCAGAGAGACCGGTTTTATCCCATGCTTTCTCAGTCACAGTCCAGCTGGCCTTGGTGAGCTCCCAATAGATCAGCCCCACTGTCTCAGTGGGTGGGTGCACCCCTCACGGTCCTGACTTCCTTGCTCATGTTCTCCCTCCTTCTGCTCCTCATTGGGACCTTGGGAGCTCAGTCCAGTGCTCCAGTGTGGGTCTCTGTCACTACCTCCATCCATCACCAGATGAAGGTTCTATGGTGATATGCAAGATATTCATCAGTATGACTATAGGATAGGGTCATTTTGAACATTAGCTTTTGCCATATCTGAAATATATGGCCAAATTGAAGCCAGCAATCACAGCTATATGACTGAACTTAGCAGAAAACAGGTGAGCTGTCTCTAGATGCTGTGACCTATTGTCAACTAACAAGGACGTATATGATAACATAACAATATCCTCTGAGCTGGGAGGCAATGATCCAGGGGCACTGGTAGTATCTGGCCTCCTAGGACAGAGAGTAATGATTGACGACGGGATCTTTGCAATAAATGTAGCTGATCCCATGGAGCAACAGCACCATGGGAGCACTCAACAAAGCTCAGTTCTCCTTCAGATTAGCTTTTCATCAAGGCTCTTGCCCAAAAAGTCTTCCAGTCTCTTAGGCATCCACCCTCACGAAGACTTACTGAGGTTAAAGTCTTAGAGAAGGATGAAGGTAAAGCCAAATGCAAGAAAGTCTTCATTAACATCAGCAACTCTACTTTATAGGAATAGGGAACGTAGAGGAAATGGCTGAAGCATCACACAACTCTGGAGATGAAAACTCCAGGAAGGAGTGGAGAGTAAGGCCTTTGATATGGTTCTGTGTTTAGAGTCTGGAGTTGGGGTCCAGCACAGGACATTAAGAGGTGAAGACAAAAGGCGGCATGGTCTGAACTTCTGTGTTCAAGCAGAGTCCGCACAGGGTGGGAAACACTGGATATGAAGAGCAACAGGATAGAGAAGGTCACTGCTTGTAATTTTTCAAGTAGAGAAAAATACTAAGGAAAGTTGAGCCTTCAGAGTAAGAGTCGATGCTTGCTTAGTTAATCCACCTTTGTCTTCTCCTCATAATATACATCTGGCTGCCCAGATATGACCACGGGAAACCCACCTGGAGTGAGATGGACCCAATAACAGAGAGGAAGTGCTTAGATGGTCTTGAGTCTGCTTCTGGTTTCTATAATTTGCTATTTGTATGAATTTGGGTGTTAAATTATACTTCTTTGTGTTTAATCCCCTTTCTATTTAATAGTTATACTAACACACACCTTGATAGATAATTGTCAAGATTAAATTGAATACATGTGTATGCCTCTGTGTGTGTGTGTGTGTGTGTGTGTGTGTGTGTGTGTTCCAGTAGTGAAACTGACAGTTAGGTCACATGAATTCACTTGCTATCTGTTAGCCTATTTTGTAACTCAGTTAAGTTACTAGTATCTTTTGACCTCAGTTTCATTTTTTGTAAAATAAGGCCACTGTCAATTTGCAAGGTTGCAAAAATTCCCCAAATCCTTTTCAATTATCTATAAATATTATAATTAGGGTATGTAGCACATCTTTCTACTATGCCCCCTGAGAAGCTTTGAAATTGGTTATTAATGAACCTGGACTTTCCCTTAGATCACGGTAATAATTCTACTGGCGTGTAGTTGGAGCTTTTGAACTGGGGTGAAAAAGGGGAGATATGTACAGCTGGAATGTATCCCTCATGCATGATACCTACCCCTGTGAATCCGCTAGGGAATTTTGCACAGATGTCTCTGTGTTTCCAAACGGGAAACTAATTGCCTTTCTGGTTTTAGTCTAGGTTTTCCCATGTTGCTCTGCAAATAACAGGAGATTCTCAAACTTTGCAAAGCTCCTCATCAGTGGTGTCTCAAACCAGATGCCTCTCAAGCATCCCACATCACAAGAGGGAACCTCGTCTTTGAAAAATCACCTTGGAGCAGCTATCTTATGATGATTGCTTGCCAATTGTTTACACACTTAGGCATCTTGCTGGTGTGTGAGTGTGCAAGCGTGTGCATGAACCTGCTTTGGGGATTCATGCTAAACTCAGAACTTTTCTTTTTTTTTTTCTTTCCTTATTGTTTGTTTGTGTCTGGTGAATCCCAGGATGATGAAATATGCCAAATCCCAAACCCAGGATTCAGAAATGCTCTTCCCAGAAGATTAGAAGAAAGGACCTCACAGGCAGCAACTACTCATGAAGCTCAGCTTCCTCTGTGCCTCTAGTGACTGTTTCCCTGGCAACCAGCAGGAACCTGGAGTATCCCTGCACAGTTGCTACAGAAACCCCAAGGCTTTCCTAATTAGAGCCAGGTGGAACTGTAGCTGGTCAGGATGGGTGGGCTTACTTCCTTTGGGGAAAACCCATTGAAAGGCAGACCATGGCATTCCTGATCTGTTCACAGTTTTCCTCCTACCCTTGTGAATTTATGTGCACTTGATTTGCCTCATTCTGTGGATGAACAATATTGGGCCTTGAGGTAGTAGTTAAGTCTTCAAAAGCCTTAGTGTAACACCGAGTCCCATAGCCAGAGAAAATGTAGCTACCCAGATGTTCTGGGACAGGCCTCATTTCAAATACTCTGTCCTTTGTTTCCATGAGTATGGATGTATTTGACAGTTTATTGTGTGACCTGATTTTCATTTGTTATTAGGGTGAAAGCAATGTGAAGATTTTCATAGAGCTACTTGGCTAGCAAAAGAGATGAAGTCTGAACAGAAAGTACATAGTATATATGAACTGTAGCCAGAGGTGTAAACACACTCATTCTTTTTGTTTTTTTTTTTAAGTCAACAATCTCTGTATTAAAAAGCCTTGTTTGAACACAATAGAACCTTGCCTTTCATGACTTAGAATACAGATTTGGTCAGTTGAATCCCTGCCCTGGCCACATTTTCTCACTTTCCATCATTTTCATTTTCAAATGTGTTATTTCTCTTTTATTCTTTTGCCTCACCCATAAAATTACAGCCTTTCTTGCACCATGTATTTGCCCCTTAATTTGAGAGATGACACAGCTAAACAGGCTTGGGTGCTGTGGTTCGGCATCATCCTGATCCATATTGCTGAACTGGTCCAGATTGCTGAACTGGTCCAGATTGCTGAA